>NC_083761.1:72782054-73054554 GCF_963514075.1 Conger conger
TCATACCAGATGACCAGCATTGCACAATATCAGAAACCCGCCATTTGCATAACCAGTGATATAACCATCCAAGTCATGTTCGGACAACGTGGATGTGTGTTTTGGTTGTTTTGTCACCAGCCTGTAACACATTTAAATATTCACATTATACTGGTACAGAGGCAGGACCTTTACTCCTGTCCTGTTTCCCCATTCCCAGTGTCTGTTCCCGCTGCAATACAAAGATGCTTTTTTTCATTGCTTATGAATGTTCATCTGCGAATCCTCTGTCCACTGGACATCTCCATCCTGGGCCTGCTACCTCAACCGAACTTGGTTCTGCTACAAGTGTAAATGTTTGCCTGTGCTTCTTTTTGATTGCGTTTGACCAGCTTTCCTGAGATTCTAAATAGCATTTTACAGGGCCTGGGCCATACCTTGCATGTATTACAGTGGAATTTTCCTTCAGGACACTCAAACACACTGCAGCCAATTGAAATAGCTTTCTTAGCCTGGTGTATCGTGGAAATGGCCAATCCGGGAGTCCGTTTACAACATTCCAGCACATTAACTGTGCTCACAAGCCACTTCCTGTCCACGACAGCCACACCAAGGGCTGCCAGACACCACAAGCACACAACACAGGCGCCAGGAGACACAGGGTTTTCATTTGAAAAATATAAAACTTTAATAAAGGCTACATCTCTTAATAATTACAATAATTATAGTACCAAGTAATCTTTAAATGAAACTCTTTATATAATGCATAATTTACAGTTTAGATAGAACAAAAAAAAAAAAAAAATGCCATGGCAAAAAAATAAAATAAAAACAGAAAAACAAAAAAATAAAAACACAAACCAAAAAAAACATGATTACAAGATATTAAAAGCATAAAAATATCTTTTAAACATAAACCCCTCTGAAAACCAAGGGAATACTCAACCCTGAATCAGGGCAACACACGGTCTTGGAGCCCATGTAGGCACAGGTGCTGTACTAATAAAACACTATCAATAGTGTATCCTTTTCTGATGTTTACAATGCATAATTACAATATGTACAGGAGCTCTGTTTTAGTGTTTTACAACATGGTGTAGCAGTGGAGTGACCTCTCTCAGAGACGGTGCGTGGATAGCTAAGTGACGGATATGGAGACACTCTCTCGGTCTTTAACACACGGGCAATGCTTCCGGCAGGGAAAACTACGTTTGCTTTGCTATAGATCTTTTTGGTGTGCTTGCTCTGTTCAATGTAAACACTGTTGCCCCATGTTCGGATTTGTGCTCCAGGTCACTTTTTTTAATGTATTTTTTTTTTTTTAAATCACCTATACATTTTTTTCTTCATTCCTTCTTCCTGTGCGATGCCTGGTCCACAAACAAAGGCACTAGACTGAAAATAAAAGGTTGGGCGGGCAGGGGGAAAGTGAGGGACACCCAGAAAAACAGCAGCATTGATTCAGAGCGGGGTGATGTCTGGGGCGGAGGACACTGGAGTGCCATCCGCCTTCAGAGACTCCTCGTACAGCGAGTGTATCATTGGGGCTAGGACCTCTAACCGTGCATTAACAACATTGGAAAAAACACCATTGTTTTCTCCCAATTACAGAAAGCAGCTTGTCCGTCTTCTGGACGTGGGGGGGGGGGGGGGGGGGGGGGGAGGGGGTTGGGGGGCAGGAGGGGAACGACAGTTTTAATAAATACTTATAAAACTTTAATCATGACAAAAGCACTATATGATACATGTATATATACACACATATGCAGTTATGTATATGCACACGTATAGCCACATTTAAAACAAGCATAAAGGGTTGCAGTAGCACGGCACTGGGCTCAACGCCAGTCCGTATGCCAGTCGCCGGGAGAGCGCACGCTTCTGCACTGCAGTCTTTTTGGAGGAAAAAAAACAAACAAAAAACTAAACAGTCATCTGCATCTTCAAACAGTGGTTATATTCATAGTGTTTCTCCCGTCCGGGTCTGTCCTGTGGAGCGGTGCTGCGGGCTCCACTGGCGGTCTGCGATACCGTCTCCTCGTGTTCGTAAGGCTGCTTGGTTTAAGTCATGGGCAGAGGGAGAGGGTCTCTGCCACCCCCCTCCCCTCCCCGTACTTCATTGGCTCGTGTTCCTTCAATAGATTCTTGTGCCTGTGGTCTGCTGGATATATTAGATCTATTAAGCTTTTTATTTATTTTTTTTAATTCCTTCCCCCTCCCCCCCTCCCCCCCACCACCCCCCGAATGGAGGCATCTTCCAGAGTCACTCTCTCCCTGCGTGATGCTGAGTTTGGGATGTCTCCCTCAGTCCATCCTCTCCACCTTGCCCAGGACCTTGCCCTCGTACATGGGCAGGACGGAGCCGTCGTCCCACACCTCCTCGAACACGGCCCCGCACTCAAACTCGTCGCTGGCCTTCTTGAAGTAGTACCTGGAACAGACGGCAAAACCGGCGGGGTTACAACACGCCGGGCGGAGTTACAACACGCCGACCGGGCCGGCAAACAACAAAAGTGCCGCTATGTGTCGCCGTGATGTCATCCGTTCCGCAACTGTGCGTCTCTGGTCAGGCAAGGCTCCGCGACGTACAATTACTCAATCTCGGCAAGCCAACTGTCACGATTTCAAAGTGCAGAAGAGTCTTCCGAGAACAAAGGACCGTCGTCATTTCCCCCCATATTTAAACGTACTCCTCCAATCACAAAAACTTCTAAGTTTCATACATGAACGGCATTTCAAAAACCACAGCTTCCAATAAAATAATAGCCTGAGCAGGAGAAGCCACCAGTCCACAGCCACTCTGTTCATCATGTTGAAGATCTCCTTCCCTACCCAGAAAGGTCTCATTACACAAAAAAAAAATCTAATTAGAAGCCATCTTGAACCCCTCTCTGTCTCTGAACTCCTCTGTCTAGAAACTTCTAAAGTGCACCCGCTGTCAAATGAAGGGTTTTCCGTTGCAAAGGTTGAAATTTCGGGTGCCTGCAAGTCTGCCTGTCCCCCCTGCGCACACACACACCTCCACACACACACACACACACACACACACACACACTGTCTGCTTTCTCTCCATAACTCTCCAATCACCAGCGGAGAACAGGAGGAGGAGGAAGAGAAGAGCAGCTTCCTCTGGCCCCCTGGTGTCAGGCAGATTGGAAACAGGCCAGGCCGGAGGGGACCTGGGCAGGGCCGTAACTCAGACAGCGAGGGTCCGCGGGAGGTCGGCAGGTCACATAGCTAGGGCCTGAAAATTATTCAGAGGGTCCATTTTGTGTCGGCGAGTCCGCTGGGTTGCTAATGATTTTTCCCGTGCTTTAAAAGGGGGAGAGGACCAGCAGGGGAGTTTTAATGATTAGCTTTGTAATGGAAAATGGCTCATTTCACCAATGTCTGCTGAGCCCTGGAATTCCTATAGCTCGCGTTTTATGAGTACATTTGACCAAGTTACACAAACAACACATGGGGATTTTTGTGCGTGTGTTTTTTTTTGTAGTACATTTTCATTAAAAAATACGCAAAATGCCTGGCAAACAAAGGCAGGGGTTAGACGACGGTGGCATCTGGTAGGCCTCTCTACCAGTTTAGATAAAACTGAGAAGGGGGGGGGTAATCAACACATTCAGGGCTATGTTCTCATTTGCAAGAGAATAGAATAAAGCGAGAGGCTTCACTTCTCTGCAGAGCCGATGATTTTTTTAAACCCGCGACAAAATGAAATTCGGAAACGGTCAACAGTTCCTTAGCGAGCCCAAACGGAACTTTGTAAATAAAATCGAATAAAATAAAGGCCGTATGACATTTCACATAATTACAACCTTATTTCTCGGCAAAAAGCAACATCCTCCCCCACAAAAGCTTCAAACGAGAAACACGGCCCTTATTTGATTGAAAAAAGAAAGGAGGAGGAGGAGAATAAAGTCTTTCCATTGGAACATGTTTTATGTGGCAAGATTTTCTCTCTGCAACATCTGGCACCAATATCGTCTGGCAGTGCGGGGCGTACTGTTCTTTGTTGAATTTCTGCCATGTTGAAATTAACCAACTCCACACATATTCTGCTATTAAAGCCGTCGCTCTTAAATGGGTTTCTCTTTTTTTCCCCCCCTTTTCATTCCTGCCTCTCGCTAAAGAAGCGCACTTGACTGGGATATCACCGCGACCCGTCCGTGTGCGTCTACGCGCACTATCTCCACATCAACAAACAGGCCGCGTACTCCCAAAATCCAGAAAGCAAGAGGAAATCTAACCCGGTCTGGTAATTAAGAAAATTACACTCCTCGTGTCACCCCTGCGGTTGGAAGCGGAGATCCATCATCGCCGTTGACACCGGCGGACAGCTAACGACCCGTTTCGAACTGAGAGCGCTCCGTTTTGGTGCGAATCATGCGCGGCTGTGTACATACACACGCATGTATTCGTATTGTTCTCATAAAACAAAGAGCTGCATGTGCTGCCGCCTGATACAATCGCTGAAGAATTTGAGCGCCTACCAATTGCGCGAGTCTTTGTGCATGAAATGAAAGGGCTGTGCTTCAAAGACATGCTTATTAAGTGTGCCTTACCATGGAAATCAATACCAGATGTGACCAAATCGCTCTAGTTAAAATTCTCTCTTTCCTTTCAGTACAGTGAAAATACCAGCTCCCTCTCCCCCCAAATTCTGTTCCTCTCTCTCCCTCTACCTACCACACACACACACACACACACACACACACACACACTAAAAACACCAACAACCCCCCCACCCCCCACCCCACCAATCCCTTACCTCAAAAATTACCCAACCATAAACGCATTCCAAGAAAATATAGAATTTCTAAAAGACGCAAGTGGAAAAAGTCATGTAAAATGAAAGATTACCTGTAACTGCCCTTCTTGCGGAGCTGTTCTTTGAAGTGGCCGAGTGTGAGGCTGTGGGTCTTCATCATCCTGCGATAGGGGATGTCCTCTCCGCAGAAGAAGTACGTGACCACCAGCTCAGAGCCCAGAGTGCCGTGACCACCAGCCTGTTTCTTTGGCTCTTTGGACCTGCGGAGGAGAGGCACGATCAGGGTGAATACGTGTGTCTGCCTCAGAGGGCCACGCGACAATCCCATCGATCAACGACACTGAACAACTATTTACAAACCAGCTAAAGCTAAGAAAGCGCTGAAAGCTTGCACTGGGACGGGCTGTGTTATAGCGTGGGGGACCTGCACACACACCGGTCAGACTGGTGTGTGTGTGTGTGTGTGTGTGTGTGTGGGACAGGGTCGGTGTGTTAAGGGGACATGAGCGGGAGCCTGGTGTCAGACGTGTGTGTGTGTGTGTGTATGTGTGTGTGCGTGTGCGTGTGCGCGTGTGCGTGTGCGCGTGTGCGTGTGCGCGTGCGTGTGCGTGTGCGCGTGTGTGCGTGTGTGTGGGGTACAGGGTCGGTGTGTTAAGGGGACATGAGCGGGAGCCTGGTGTCAGACGTGTGTGTGTGTGTGTGTATGTGTGTGTGCGTGTGCGTGTGCGTGTGCGTGTGCGCGTGTGCGCGTGTGCGTGTGCGCGTGCGTGTGCGTGTGCGCGTGTGTGCGTGTGTGTGGGGTACAGGGTCGGTGTGTTAAGGGGACATGAGCGGGAGCCTGGTGTCAGACGTGTGTGTGTGTGTGTGTATGTGTGTGTGCGTGTGCGTGTGCGTGTGCGCGTGTGCGTGTGCGCGTGCGCGTGTGCGCGTGCGTGTGCGTGTGCGCGTGTGTGCGTGTGTGTGGGGTACAGGGTCGGTGTATTAAGGGCACAGGAGTGGGAGCCTGGTGTCAGACGTGTGCGTGTGTGTGTGTGTGTGTGTGTGTGTGTGTGCGCGTGTGTGTGTGTGCGCGTATGTGTGTGGGGGGGACAGGAGCGGTGTATTAAGGGGACAGGGTGGCTGCATTAAGGGGACAGGAGCGGGAGCCTGGTGTCAGACGTGTGTGTGTGCGTGTGTGTGTGTGTGTGGGGGACAGGGTGGGTGTATTAAGGGGACAGGAGCGGTGTATTAAGGGGACAGGGTGGGTGTATTAAGGGGACAGGAGCGGTGTATTAAGGGGACAGGGTGGGTGTATTAAGGGGACAGGAGCGGTGTATTAAGGGGACAGGGCGGGTGTATTAAGGGGACAGGGCGGGTGTATGAAGGGGACAGGGCGGGTGTATTAAGGGGACAGGAGCGGTGTATTAAGGGGACAGGAGCGGTGTATTAAGGGGACAGGGTGGGTGTATTAAGGGGACAGGGTGGGTGTATTAAGGGGACGGGAGCGGGAGGGAGTGCCGGGCACCCCGCAGTCCGAGCCGGCCGCCCCGCTCCGCAGAAGGTGCTCCAGCGCCGCGTGTGTCACGGGGGGGGTCGCCAAAGGGCAGGCCCAAAGTAATTTAGTCCTCTTCATTCACTTCCAAGGCTTTGTAACGCAACTTCAGAAAGCGCCTGCTAGCCAGAGACAGCTGGCAGACTGAAGGTCAGCCAATTAAAAATAAAAAGACTGGCAGTCAGGTGGCAGGGGCTGAGCTTCAAACACGGCCCCGCTCAAGACCAAGAGGAGGGCCGAACGGACGGGGGGGAAAGTTGTTGATGTCGGGTCTTGCAGGGAAGACTTCATGCGTGTGCGTGTGCGTGTGTGTGTGTGCGTGTGTGTGATTGAGTTCAAAGATGGATGCATGCTGACCCATAATGCCTCCGTAGAGCTTTATAGAGAAGAAATAATAAATAAAAGCAGGACACAGATGTAGGAGAGGGGGGGGGGGAAACATACTCGTCTGTTTGAAGCCCGGGACTCGACAGAGGTGCGTTCCCACTCTGGAAAGCGGCAGGATGACTCCTGTCTCTTTGAAGGCTCGATGTTGAATGCCTGACAAACCAACAAATCAAATCAGCATGCCGCACCAGACACAATACCCTATCCCCCGCATTTCCAAGAACTCTCAGAAGGTCCCGTCACAAGACCCATTCCAAGATAGTTTCCACACTCTCAAACTAACAGACAGATGTGAACCACGTTCTGTAATGTCCTAATCGAGGTCAATGTATCGTGGCAACGACTTGTCCATTTTCAGTCGTTTTGGCTGCAAAACACTTGGCCCCATGAAATTTGAATCCAGATTTGTTTTGGCATGCCGGTACTTCAGGGATATAACTATTGGCTTCATGAGATCACACATGGGCCTTTCCCAGGGAAAGAGGGGGGAGGACAGAGGCAGGAAGGGCCTGCAGGACCTCACCTCTGCTTGGGGGGTTTGGACACCTCCTCCAGTCTCCGACAGGCCTCCTCCAGCTGAGCCAGGGTGTTGGGCGGGGGCAGGGGGGGCATGGCGGGGTCCTGGATGAAGGGGTGGGCGGGATGGTGCGTGCGGGCGTGGCTCCCGCCCCCTACCCCCCACGCGTGCGTCCGGCTGGGTAGCGTCTTGGAGGAGGAGTCCGGGGCGTAGGGCTTCTTGATACCTTGAGTGCTGAGGAGACGGAAACGACAGCGTTAGCGCTGCCTGCCCTCCTGCACATATCACCCACACGCTTAGGAGCTCATTAACAGGGCATGTGACTGCTCACTCAGGATCTCACCGCCAACACGGCCCGCTTGATCCTGTTACAACACGCATTCCATCAACTCATCAAAGTTGAGTTTTATGATCTTTGGAACGTATTGCGATATAACGAGCGCTGTAACCTAAAAATACTCCCCCCCATGAAAAGGAAAGCTGCTGAACAGGCATATTATTTGTTGCACTTTTTGGTGAAAAAGGCATGCGGTTAAGGACCTGTGGCAGCAGGAAGCAGGCTGCCTAACGCTCAGGGAATGCGTGCGTGTGTAACCCTGGTGTAAACCGGGTGCAACTCATGTGTAAACCTGTGTAACTTGTTCGTAAACCTGTGTGTAACTTGTTCGTAAACCTGTGTGTAACTTGTTCGTAAACCTGTGTGTAACTTGTTCGTAAACCTGTGTGTAACTTGTTCGTAAACCTGTGTGTAACTTGTTCGTAAACCTGCGTGTAACTTGTTCGTAAACCTGTGTGTAACTTGTTCGTAAACCTGCGTGTAACTTGTTCGTAAACCGTGTGTAAACCGTGTGTAAACCGTGTGTAAACCGTGTGTAAACCGTGTGTAAGCCCGTTGCTGCTGGCTCACCTGTGCGGTTTGTGTTTGTTCTGCCTCTCGCTCTCCAGGATCCACTGCCACACGTTCTGCGAGCGGTCCGTACCATCCGACGGAAGCTGTGGGGAGGTGCTGGTGACCCCTCCACCCTCGCCGTTCAGCTGGCCCACCCCCTCGCTGGCCTTGCTCGGCCGTTTGGACAAAGCAGTCGGACGCCTGCAGACAAATGAACAAAGCCAACGTTAATATCAATACTACCAGCACCTCCAAAACAAGAGACTGGGTTTGTAGGTAAAATGTCTAAAATATTGCATTTGTATATAATGTGATGCTCCTTTATAACATAAACATAAATAGACTGCTATCAAAGTTAAAGTTAGGCAAAGAAACATTAATGGAATTTTAATATCGACGGGAACAGAATTTATTTTAAAAATTCCACCTGAAAAAATCCCTATTTTCAGTCTTATGTTGCTGTAAAAGTATGCCACTGTGGCCAATCTCCCACAGATTAAACCTACAGGATGTTTCCTTTGTTTGTTCCATTGGATATGACAAAACTCATTTTACAAGATTTTTGATACACACAACTAATATTCCATACAAAAATATACAGGTTCCCCCTCACCACCAAATATACAGAGTTCCCCCTCACCACGACAGACACTTTCGCTCACAGAGACAGAGACAGAGACAGAGACAGAGACAGAGACAGAGACAGAGACAGAGACAGAGACAGAGACAGAGACAGAGACTCACACTCACACTCACACTCACACTCACACTCACACTCACACTCACACTCACACTCACACTCACACTCACACTCTCTCACACACACACACTCACACACACACACACACACACACACACACACACACACACACACACACACACACACACACTCACACTCACACTCACACACACACACACACACAGACAGAGACACTCACACTCACACTCACACTCACACTCACACTCACACTCACACTCACACTCAGACACACACTCAGACACACACTCAGACACACACTCAGACACACACTCAGACACACACTCAGACACACACTCAGACACACACTCAGACACACACTCAGACACACACTCAGACACACACTCAGACACACAGACACACAGACACTCACCCCAGGGTGAACTCGGCCGGGCTCCCACACTGCTCCTTGCCGTGGCTGCGGCACTTGTGGTAGGAGGAGTAGTCTGCGGTCCCGGGGCACAGGCACTGCACGCGCTGGGCCGCCTCCACCTCCACCTGCTCCTTGCTCTTGGGCGTGGCGTGGTGGTGGATGTAGTGGTGGTGGATGTGCTTGGTGGACTGTTTGGACAGGAAGGCCTTCCCCGCCCCGCAGCCCAGGGGGTAGGGGGCCAGGACGGGGCCGGGGACGGGCTTGGTGAGGACGGGATGCTGGTCCGGGGAGCGCGACCGGGGCGAGTGGCGGACCACCCCGGGGGACTGGCAGCCGGGGGTCTTCAGCACCCTGGAGAGGTGTTCGTCCAGGATGGCCTGGGGGTCCTCCTCCAGGGAGCCCGAGGGCAGCAGGCCCAGGGGGTGAGAGGGGTGGTGGGCACTGCCTGGCACCTCCCCCTCGTCCCTCTCCTCCTCCTACACACACGCACACACACACAAAAGCACTGGGTCAGGCCAACGCAGTCAATCCGACACATGGCATTAACCACCGGCTGCAAGTGTCACTATTTCCCACTGATACAATGGCATTTCATGTTTAATTCCACATGATCGGTTCGCTATAATGCAGACAAAAAAAAAACCAAATCTTCCGAGACATTTCTACGGGCAGCAGAAGTTAGCACAGTAACAAGCAGCGACAAGTAGCTGGTACAGTAGCCGTAATTGGCTGGTCTCGCATGGTAGCACTGCAAAGCCCCCAGTCACTTTCCATTTGAGGGCTGTTGCCTCAGTAATTAGGCCTTTGGTACATTTAATATATTACCCGCAGTTCACCGCACAAAGGGATGCAGACTTTACTCACATTCAATGATATGCCACTTGAGTGCCACTAAGTACATGCTATTTAAAGAATTTAGAGCATGTCAAGGAAGATAAGGAAAAAGGTCCCAGGATGAATAGCCTGAGAGTGTAACTAAACGAAGCCAAGCGGCTCACCCAGACTGTCTCTCTTGCTCCCTGCCATCTCTCCCATGCGGTTAGCAACAGCGCACAGAAAAATAACAGCTACAATGAGCAACTGTCAAGCACAGGGTTTCCATGGGGGAATGACGGGCCAACATCATGCACTGAAGAGCTTGCGTGTGCACACAGACACACACATACATGGATCAAGACGGCGGAAAAGCTGCCCTTAGCACTTTTAAAAGACGTGGTTCCAGCCACTGGGTTAGCCAGCCCGCGAGCGGGAGGTATCGGGGTTTGGGGGTTCTCACCTCCTGGATCTGCTGCAGCCGCTCCTCCAGAGAGCTCATGGTCTCGCGCTCCCTCTTCAGCTTCTCCAGCCGGGCGATGAGGTCAGCGGCGAAGGTGGCGGGCTTCACGGGGGTCATCTCCTTGGGCAGCCGGTGCGTCCTCTGTGGGGGGCGACAAAGGAAGGGGGGGGTGTGAGTTTATACGTGGGGGAGGAAGCCAGCATAACCGGCCGGTCCCGGGCCAAATGTGAGCCACAGCAGACTGAGCCCGGCGCTAACCGCTAAAGCTAACAGTGCTGACCCTCCTTCTCTGGGCTAACCGCTAACAGTGCTAGCCCTCCCTCTCTGGGCTAACCGCTAACAGTGCTAGCCCTCCCTCTCTGGGATAACCGCTAACAGTGCTAGCCCTCCCTCTCTGGGCTAACTGCTAACAGTGCTAGCCCTCCCTCTCGGGGCTAACCGCTAACAGTGCTAGCCCTCCCTCTCTGGGCTAACCCCTAACAGTGCTAACCCTCCTCTCTGGGCTAACCCTCCGCCTCTCCTTCCCCCCGCCCGGCGGCTCTGCCAGGCCCCTGCCGTCGGTGTGAGCAGTTGGTCCCGCTCCGAGGGGCCCCCGCTTGTTCCCTCTGTAGTACAACCAAGCCATCAGCGCTCGCTCTGAAGACACACCGCTTCAAAGGGCCCGCGTCAAACATCAAACGCACTCTGGGGTGGGAGGGGCCGGCGCATTAAAGCTCAGAATAAAAGCCAGATATCGACAGGAGAAAGAGGGGAAAATTAAAAGAAAAATATAAGATGGAGAGATGAGTGCAGGCAGAGGGGTGGGGGAGATAGAGGAGTCAAATGGTTGGAGATCAGAAGGAGAAGCGATAATTTATTTCCTGACTGCACGCTGGGCACCTCAGAGGTACACCAGCGACACTATCACTTTTTTAACTATATGTGCATTTTCTTTTCTGGTTTTTTTTTTGTGCTGTGACTTTTTTGGTGCCTCTCATCTCTTTGTAAAGAGGATGAAGGGAGGGAGAGAAGAAAGGCAGCTTCTGCTGGCGAGTCTCTCCGTCGAGCGGATCTCCTGCTGCCTGCAGCCCTGGGAGAGGCAGCCGTCTCCAAATCAGGAGGGACACATTAAAAACACGGGGAAGAACAGAGCGCGAGAGAGAGAGAGAGAGGGAGAGAGAGACAACAAGATGCTTCCCCCACCACACCATCGCAAAGGGTGCTGCACACACCGTCTGCTTGTGAAGGAGAGGGAGACAGTTTTGTTTCACTGGTTTTTTGTTTTTTTTTGCCATCATGTACCCTACCCCCCCCCCCCCCCCCCTTCCCAGTTTAACCCCCCCCAACCCCCATGATTGCCTTTTTGATGCACTGAGCCTATAGCAGCCATACCCCCACATACACCTCCCTCCCCCCACCCAGAAGAAGAAAAAACACTGGAACTCTTTGCTCAGATCCAGAGATTGGGGGAGGGCGTGGGAGGCAGGGGGTGGGGGGTGGAGGGGTGTTGTGGAAAAAAGGGGCTTGCGCTGTTGGAAGTTGTCACTTTTACACAAACTGGCTCTATTCATCTCCTGATCAAAGCCCCATCAACAAGAGCCGGTTGATTTGGGAGCCCCAGGACTAAACAGGCTCATTTACGGACCTGACTCCACACTCTCCTTATACACATCCTCATCTGCTGTTGCTTATCGTCATTTTCAAACTGTTGTTGTTTCCAGAATGGCTTTTTTTGAGATGGGGGGGTAAAAGTATGAAAACAAGACTGGTTTGTGTTTTTGACAGCTTTAGGGAAACTAAGGGGCGGTATGGATGGGAGCGGGCCGTTGAAAAAGAAAAGGAAAAATGGTATGCTAATTCTGTCTTTCATTTACTGACTTTTATATGAAAATGAGTCTCTGTTCCTGTGTGAAAAAATATGGTACTCTGTCAAAACATTCACTCGAGGAGGAAAAACCGCCACTCCCAGTGGAAACATGAACCAGTCGGGTGCATGGAGGAGAAAGTTTTGCGTACAGGAAGGGGTCGGAGTGACACTTACGGGGAAATGGGGAAGGGGCACCTGGCCGTTCATCTTGACGCTCCGATGCATCTCCCGCTGTTGCTGTTTCTTGGTCCCGAGCTTGTAGGGTGGGATTCCATCTCTGCCAGGAGACACCAGGAGAAGTGTGTGAACAACTACAAGGGCATTCACAAGAAAACCCCAACCATACACAACCCCACAACCTTCAGTTTCCTAGTCTTCCATCAGATCCACAAGAAAACCCCAACCATATACAACCCTCAGTGTCCTAGTTTTGCAGGACATCCACAAGATCCACAACCTTCAAACTCCTAGTTTTGCAAGACATCTACACAAAAAGCCCAACCAGACACAACCCACAACCTTCCTTCCTCCTAGTTTCCTCGTCTCCCAGAACTTCCAGAAGAAGACCCCCGCCACACACAACCTTCAGTTCCCTGTCTTTGACCAGCCTCAAGAGGGACATGTAAGAGGTAACAAAACTTTGCATCTACCATGTCGGAGAAGATCACCACCATTCGCACTTGTGTCAAGAAAACCCCCGTAAGGACATTAGCAACCACAGCCCCCTCACCCCTGTTGCTCAGGGCAGCGTCCCCGGGGGCACCGTTAGCAACTCAAATGAAGACCCTACACTCACATGAGCACCCCTGAAGTAAACATGAAAGAGAATCAAAGAGCCAATCAAAACACCTCTATTGACTCCCCAAAAATACAGCCGAGCAGACAATTACCAGCACATGATTCCATTGGGTAGTTTAAGTGTTGCTTTGTTAGCTGTACACTAGCCCTTTTGCAGCACATGACGAAATAAGATAAATATTTCAACTGAATTGTTGCAAGTTTGATGATATCCGTATCTAGCTAAGGAAAAAAAAATAAGGGGGGGGGGGTCTTGCAGCTCAGAAACGCACACAAACATACAAAAAGAAATAAAACGGCAAGAATCAACACTTTCTTTAAACTTTTCCCCCCCCCATTCCTCATTCCCCCCGTCGGGCACGCTAACAAAGTCAGCAGCCGGCTGCCATTTAAGCCAGGCCAATTATCTCAGCGCTTTTTTAACTTGGAAGTGTGTTCTGACCTAGCCCAAATGCAGTTTTAACTGGCGCTTTGAAATCTCACACTCATGCGCACACGCTCTCTCTGCCATCTTCATTTGGCAGCGCCTCTGCAGTGAGCCTCTGATCTAGGCAACATCAAAAGGCTGGTTTGTAAGATAAGGTAATGTTTGAAGTTGGCACAGCAGCATTCCCTCGCGTCCAAGTAAATCCATAAATAAGATATAAGCAAAAAATCCCCCCCCCCTCCTCTACCCCCTCCCTCCCTTCCTTTTCTCTCTTTATCTAAAAATGGGATTCAGATTTGCGCTGTGCCTTTTAACCATAATAAAAAGACACACTAATCAAATTGTTCCCCCAACGAAGAGGAAGCTTTTTTTTTTATTTTATTATTTAGCACGGCAACATGAGAAGGAGAGGAGGAGGGCGGCCGGTTGAAGCCTGCGTGCCATCTTGCAGAGGAAAGGGGGTGGGGGAGTGGAAATTTCACAATTGAGATTTACACTACGTTTATCTGCAGGGGGGAGCAGTGAAGATATGGGTAAATACATCCACCACAGTTCCCCTTTCCCACAAAACTGCGCCCACAAGTTCTTTACAGCACTTTCTCCTCCACTAAAGGGCCGAGAACATGTCAGAAAGCATACCGAGCTCGTGTAATGTGCGTTCCTGTTTTTAGGGGGAGGGCACACCAGGACCGATGCCCCGTCTCGGAACCCCATCCCACTCTCAGCTCCCCCGCCCGTCCGCCCCCCTCCCCGCCATCCCAAACACCAATCTCGGCTCCCAAACCCACACCAAAATATTAATCCCCCCAGTAGTTTAATCAAGCAGGCTTCCCCTTGGCCTCCCTGAGCCAGCGATGGCCAGGCCTTTGTGGTGGCAGGAAAAACAGCCAGGCTTCTTTCATGGGTCTGCATTATGGGGATCTCCTATTCACTTGTGCAAGTAATTTTCAAAGCAGCCAGGCACCCTCTTATCCCCCTAAGCTCCCGGAGCCTAACAATAGGCTGAAAGCGATTCACTAAAGCCTTTCATCCTCCATGCACTTTATTTCGCACTCCCTGCACTCGGCTATGCGCTCCTACAATTGGCACTGCTGCAAAAGGGGGAGACGGGACGGGACGGGGGGGGGGTTGGTATGAAGGGGTGCGGAGATGAGAAGGGGTTTTGGGGGTTCGGTGTGGCGATTGGAGGGGGGGGGGGGGCGGCTGCCCTAATCCTGCCACTGTGTGTCCCAGGTGACCCGTCCTGGGGTCCAGAGGCGACTGGCCCCGTGAACGCCTCACCGACACATGATCTCACCATACCAGGCTCAGCAGGAGGAAACCAAACCACCATGTGAGTAAGCCAGCTTTCATTTACTGCCAACATTTTTCAATGAGTTTGTCTTAAGGCACAAATGGATTTCTCCCCCCCATATCCTTGAGTTGAGAACAATACATGGATGAAAAAAATATATATACGTTATTTTTTTTCTGGGTGGGATACCCCAGTTCTTGGGAGAAGGATAACATCCCCCCATATATATATATATATATATATATAGACACACACACATTTCCCTGTAGTACCTCAAAACAAACTTAAGATCCTAAGCAAACCTATAAATGGTGCATCTCCACCAGACATAGGGATACCAAACAATAACAAAACCAACTGGTCTCGGTTTTGCAAAATCATGGAAATACAAACAATGTTACACATGGCAGAAAGGCGTATCAACATCATCACAAATGTATCCTTCTGAATTCACTTCATACAACGGTCTTTCTGAGGTTATCAACAGGTCATTGACCTGGATTAGAAAATAACTTCATACGAACAGGAACAACTTCATACAACACGCCAACAATGACACGGCGCCAGAATTCAGCCGCAGTCGGTGAAATAAATCCTTTTCATTGAGCTCAAGTTAACAAAATGTGAGCGAATGTGTTGACAAGCACAAAGGAAGCGCATCAGAGCCCTGATGCCTTCGCCGCTGAGTTTTCTGAGAGTCCGACCGGAGTTGAAGTCGGGGACATGAAAAAGCGGCTTTCGTCTGGAGCCGAAAAAGCAGCACTGCCACCAAAGTCATGCCACTGTTTGCATAAAGAGGTATCAATTAGCACACCAAAGCGGCCTCACAATCGCAGGGCGTGGGGGCGCGCCGCGGCCCGACACCGAAAACAAACGGCACGTCTCCGCGCTCTTCCGCCGCGCCGCGCGTCTGTCTGAGCTGCGGTCTTCTCGCATTCCTAAATATAACATCTGAGGACGCGCCCGCCAAAAGAGCGGCCTCTATCTCTCATTACCGGCCTCCGACGGCGAATCACAAGCCTCTACCCGAAGCGGGCGGCTGAACGCGGCCTTTCAAAACGGCCGCGACGTCCGCTTTTAACCAGACGGAGAGGAAACCGCACGCTAACCTGCGCCCACCGTCTTAGGCGTCAGGCCAGCCGCGTGCAGGGAGACGGTGGGCCGCACGGTTCGAGGCGTGCATTAGCAAAAGTGAAAATTTGGTTTTCTGGGGAATAACAGATAGCAGAAAGTGGACGGTGGAGGGTTTTTAGGACAGGAGGCCCCCGATCACAGTAGCAGTAGTGGCAAACTCACGGGACACTTACACGCTACTGTCCGTCATAGACATGGAGTCATCCGTCATGGCGTCGCTGGAGATTTCACTGTCGTTGGCACTGGTGGCAGGGGCGAACACGTACCCAGAGTTCACATGATAAGGATTTGCAGGATCTCCAAGTCTGTGGGACCTGAAAGAAACCATTAGGGGTTTTTTTAATGAATGCGATCCATATTAAACATGTCCCGGTCTCGGAAAGGCACACACACACACACACACACACACACACACACACACACACACACACACACACACAAGCTTGAGTCGAACAGAGACATGCTAATTAATTACCTATGCAAATGTGTGGTTTATGTATATGGGTGCACAGATCCAAACTTGAAAACAAGAGTCTTTGTTTCTATTCTGCGAGGGCCTACGGATTTTAATAATTAGGGTCGCTTCCACAAGGCTTCAGGGCCTCTGGAATGTGACAGCAAGATCTGTGGGCTCTTTTTTCTCTCCCTTTCATCCCCCCTGGAACAGGGCAGGCCAGGGGAAAGTTAAGTGAGCAGCACAGCTGTGTGAACGGACAACAGCACTTCCCCTGATTCGGCCATCTCGGGACCCTTTGTTTGTGCAAGGCCCCTGGTCCTGCACGTTTCAACCCCTCTGAAGCCACACTCCCTTCTAAACCCCCCCCCCCCCCCCCCAACCCTGCCTTAATTCAGGGCCCCTCCTCAGCCCCCTCTCTCCAGCAACCACCCCACCTCCTCCACCCCTACAAACTCTCTCTCCCTCTCCTGCTGTGATGCATTCCTGTTTCACTGGTGAAGGGGGTGGGGTGGGGTGGTGGTGGGGGGGGAACGAAAACTTGAGCTTAAAGCTCAGGCAGGAGAGAGAGGGAGAGAGAGAGAGAGAGAGAGAGAGAGAGAGGGAAGAGAGAACAGAAATGGGGAAGGAGGGCCTCTTCTTTAGGAGAATGCCTACTGGCCGGAGTGCTGTGAGGAGACACAGCATGACTAAAGCCTTAGGCCCCAGCGCAGACCTGACCTTTGGAGGTTCTTGCACAGAGTCAGGTATTTAGCACAGCTGGGCTCACATATTCCCCCCCCCCTCCTCTCCCTTTCTCTCTTTCATTCTTTCATGATCACCCCCCCATCCCTTCCTGTCTTTCTCTACCCTTCTTTTTTTTCTCTCCAAAGGACGCTTTGCCTCTGTTTCTCTGAACGGACAGATGAAACAGTTCGAGGGAAAGGTATAAAACGCGTAAGTAAAAGAGGGGTGGTGGGTGAAAGAGCGGTCCTGGTGGTGGGTTTTTCAGAATGGCTCGGTAAGGGGGGGGGTTTGAGCTGTGGTGAAATTAGTTCCACATGTTTCAGATGGAAATTCAGCGACATAAAGAGTTGGTGTGGAGCAGCCGGAAAAGGATGGGGCCCTCTCTCTTTCTTCAGAGAAAGATTAGACCACACCGATCAACAGCGGGACCAGAAGAGATGCTTCCATGTCAACAATCTCATTCTTTAAAGAAATGGCCATCACTGGAAGTGCCAGGTTCTCATACCGTCTGCCTGAGAACTTTCTACCCTGGAGCTGAGATCCAATGGCCCATTTAAGCGCCAACATTTTACTCCAAGTTGCCTCACATTTGTCTGACACAAAACACTTACACTGCTAAACTACTCTGCAACACAAAGTTCATAAATCAGTAGTGTACAGTGTAAATGGCACAATTAGTCATATTTATGTGGTTTATGTGTTCCATCCGTAATTCCTTAAATCTCTTTTCATTCTTGAGTTCAAATGCAATTTCAGAAATTAATTTGAAAACATATTTTTCCATCAAAAAAAATGAATGTTACAATCAAAAGCTAACCGTTTCCCTTAGATTTCTACAAAGATAAAAAACTTTAACAATACTCCATTGGCGCCCAGATGTTTTTCAATGTACAGGGATACCTTAAAGTTTTGTTATTTATTTTTGATGCACACGCATGCATAAAATCTACAAACTTGTATTCCCCACACAGACTGCTAGCAGCTGTCAAGACAATATTTGGTATGGGATCTTAAGAAGAGCGTGGGTGCTTTCCAACAATGCCTTATCTTTCATCTAGTTACAAAAGGGTCTAACCTTGGCACTCACTCTGTGTGTGCATGTGTGTGTGTGTGTCTAAGAGAGACAAAGTTGCAAAACAAATGAAGAAAATATTGGATAGCCTACTCTAAGATCAGTGTGACCGTTGAGCATTTACAAAACTGAAGATTTACAGCCAATTGCAACCCAATGGCAGACTTCAAAAAAATAAAAAGTGAAGAAAAAAAATTCTAATAAAAAAAATAGAAGCGCGGCTGACGCATAACTTTGCAATGGCATCATACACTTTGATATAAGCTGAAGCCAGACTTGGTCTCTGAACTTCATGCAAGATGAGCCTCTATCTGCGGAACAATTTCAAAGTGCAGGAAACCGGCGCAAGCCAGCAGAGGGCCGCCTGCAAGACACAATTTACTTAAAAGGAAGACCAGTTTCATTGATGTTTCCCCCTCAGACTTAATGCGAGGCAGGTGAGAAGATATTGCGTTTGAGCAAACTGGAGATGATCTCAGTGTTTCTCAATATTTAAGCGAACTGTCCATCTTAAAACACTACAAATGGCTACCCATTAACAGAACACAATGAAAAACAGATGCTGTTACTAATGTGGGTCGTTTCTGTTTGAACAATCCACAATATTAACACTGCTAGCACATGCAGGTAGTCGATTAAAAGCACCATTAAACAATATGTGACATTCAGAGGGAATAAATAATTGATTAAATAAATATACCCAATTGTTCAATGACATTGACATAATACATGCAATTTCTACAGTTATTAGTCATTAAAGATGTCAGCAGCAGTCTTACCTGTATCCATTCTCCAGCACCTCTGCCGTTCTTATGGAAGCAGTAGCCCGAAGTGCTTTAGCAGATAGCCCAACAACCGAAGCCAAGGCTTTAGCCTTTAAGTCACTGCAATTCCACTCTTCTTCCTCGTTCAACGTGGGCAGGTACCCACACATCAATTTGAGACTCCCAAGCCCGTTATGGTGCACATAAGCAGGGTTTTCACACCCCGTGCGGACGTATTCGAGGTATATATCAGAAGTTAAGAACATCTGGTAAGAATTTTCCTCCATTGTTGACTGGATCTCGGTTTGCGCTTGATCAAACATCGCCGAGTCTATCTGTTGCTTCTTAATACTATCCCGTATGTAGGTTTTAGTCGCAGGCTTCAGCTGTTTGGCAACAATGCTGTTGTTCTCGATATACCGTTTGTAAATAGCTTTGGCAACTCGCAACGTTTTGGTATCCTTGAGGTCCATCTGCCTGAAGCCATTGCAGGCGAACCAGAAGTCTAAAGTGTCCACGCATTTCTCCCGCTCCAGAAATGTACGAAAAAGGTGAGCACCGTCTTGGTCCCCCAGAAGAGAATGCAACGACTTGGTCCACCGAGCAAGCGGCGAGTCCGGGGAAGCGCTGCCCTCTGGTTCCCCTAGTCCGTCCTCGTTTCTCCTCGGTGTGGACCCGGGAGTAGCCACGGCAACTGATTTAGTCTTATTCTGGGGTCGCATCATGGCAAATTTGCTGGGATTGTGGCATGTCGCCTCTCCCTCTTCCCCCGGGACCGGTGGACGAGGGGCATCTTCTCTGAAGCTACTGCTGATGTGGTCCGCGAGAGCCCTGCTCATGGCTCCTGCTCCTGTGTCCTTGTGTGCTGTGCGCGTGCTCTGAGCTCGACTGTAATCTCCTCACTCTCTTAAGTCAGCAGGGGAGCTTCTCAGCCCTTCTCTCTGAAACAGAAAGTATTGATCTAATCAAAACCAGATCCGCCAAACTTCAAAGTAAGACACGAAGAGTGGGCTACAGTTTTTCCAGGCTCTTACAGGTTTTCAGAACGAAATAAAGGAAAGAGAACTGGGAAAGTGAAAGAATACTCAATTACGAATATCTTATGCGGATAACCATGCAGATTCAAAGAAAATCGAATAGTCTAAACAACAGTAGTAGTCCACGCTAACGTTCACAGAGGTTCTCAATGGCTGTTGAATATCAAAACCACAAACATTAACAGCACTGGCTGTATTTACGCATGATATAGCCTATCGCTTAGCTTCTTTATATAATTTAAATTGAGAACATATTGCAGCAGGTGCTTCATTTAGGCAATAGCACATTAACAGAAATGCTGTAGCCTACGTCAGAAACGGAGCGCTTAATATTTTTGGACGTTTCACACATAGGATATCCACATTGAAGAACCTTAACCGCAAGTTCTAAAAATCTAAGATTTCCGAACAAAAAAGTATGAAGAGGTTACAATAAACAAAACTAAACGATAAGTGTAACCACGCGTTTAATGACCGATCGATAATAGATCCAGATTTCCTACCCGTCTAATATGAACTCACACGTAGGCTACCACAAGACATTGAGCCCACTCAGCAACGCGTCTCAGCAACGCGGCACCATTACGTTGTCTAATTAAAATGAACTCTGCTATTTCCAACCATATACAATAGAATAATCTATAAATACAAATAAACTATGCAAAATACCTCAATCGCCATTGATGTAAATCACACAAAAATAACAATAAAAACCTACCAATGCATGAAGTCAATAGATCACGCCTATGAAATGTGACTTTGGCGCTGCTGAACTTCCGAACACACCAGCGTGCTATCTTAATGAGAAGTCAATAGCCTACTACCCCACGAACACCTACCGATCACATAAGATTATCCTACTTTACCGTTTAAGTTAGGCTATAGACCACATCAGCCGTAAAAAAAACAGAAGGAAGACCGCATACATTATCAGTTGGTATACGGCTCAATTCAATTAGAAATGTGAGCAAAGACATAACCAAATAGCGATTCCATCAAATATAACCCATCTATGCACATCACAGCAGCCCGCTACATTCGCGATACACACTCGCTTCGCAGAAATCAATTCGTGATTCGAAACGTTTGTAACTCACATACCATTGTGTGTTCAATCCACAGCCAGATGAACAGCGTAAAAATGTGGATAGCGACCTTAGAAGCAAGCTCAGAATATTTAGCCTTAGTCTTCTTTTACGATATATTGTAAGTCCAACAAAAAAGCTTCCCATTGAACGAAACAATAATCCGTCAAAAGGCAGGAATGCGAGGGACGTCTGAATGCATCTAAAAAGCCCATGTGTGTCCTTAGTGCAAAAAGGATTGTCTGATGAACACCCGTCCCATTCGACAACTGACCCCGAAGTAGGCTACACAGGCAATCCTTTTTTTGATCACAGGGGGTGTCACGATCTCAAGGAGGAGGAGGTAAAACTAATCACACACAGGCTACTTTTCTAAGTTTTCCCCTTGCCCAGCTGGATACCGAAGGATCCATATCGCTAGGCTACTTATGTAAAAAAAAAACATTGAAACGCGCACGCTAACTACAACATCGATTTCTGTTACCATCCATTTCTACCGTATTTTCTCGCCTACACACATAAAGCATTCCCCACCTCAAAGCGGCTGAACAGAACATCAAAGCAACGCACAGGGTGACAATCGCTCGGATCGCACACATTCTTCCAGCAACTTACCACCGATCCATGAGTTCGCTCCACCACAAATCCTCTCGCTATTATCCACTGCAATAATGCAATAAAAAGTAATCCACAGTTTCAGCTGATAGCACCCCGTTCGAAGCGGTAGTCTCTCAAAAAAAAGGGGAATGCAAACGTGACTTTTTCGCCTAAAAAGGACCCGCGTCTCCTGCTCTCCTCAGGTAGCGTTTCTGGCAGTCAAAGCAGGCGACGGATCTCGTCTATAGGCTATTCCAATGCGAACTGGGCTGAAGGTTTAACTGTGGACATCAAAGTAAGGAACCGACGGCCTGGTCCCGAAAGGTACATAGAAAACATTGATTCTCCTTTGCGCTTTTAAACAGAAAACGGCATATATAAGACTGTATTATAAAATTCCCTCGCAACCAAATGATAAAACACGAACGCGAAATATGAATAATCAGTGGATATGCCCGGGAAGCAGTCAGACTGATTTTTGTCTTATTTCTGGAACAACAAAGTTGTTACTAAGTTGCAAGGACCTTATCAAAGACTAGCAATCTTGAGCCAACTCCCTGAGGCTTTGGGACGTCAGAAGTAAGTGATCTGCCGCCCCAATAGTATTATGCCTGCAATCCCTCTGTTGCTACATAAACTTTAAAGACACAGGCCTCCCTTCTTGCATAGTTTGAAATTTAACCCATTAGTTTCTGGAGTGCAGGGTAAGGAACATAATTTTGCACAATGGAGGCTGCATATATTTTACACATCCAAATCGACACGAAACCATTGCTTACGTTAGGGAATTTTCCCTTTGAATTTCGTTAATTGGGTGGTTATTTACTTGTTTTAAAAAAACAGACGATAAGAAGAGAAGAACGATCAGTTTAATGTCTCATCATAGCTACTGAATTAATTATTTTCCATCGCTGAGTAAAACGGCAGCATTTTGGTTTGTAGAACGCACTGGTTTAGATACGTGTTTGTAGCCTTCACATTTAACGTCACAAATATATATATATATATATATATATATTTTCAACAGTGAACACTAAACCAAATGAATTTGATTTTATTCTGGAGACATCAAGTGCGGAGAGGAAACCTCTCTCTGGGTTTTTAATACGGTACGACTTTCCAGGCGTCATTGCGGGGATCTTTAAGAGCAGATGAGACACTGATCCTACCCCATAGTACTTCAAAGACTATATTGTTCCTTTGATGTTGAACATCAACTTTAAAGAACAAGATATAATGAAATAAAGTAATCCTAACCAAAAAGTAAAACAGAATAATGTCGGAAATGTACTTGGAAGCAAAATATGGACTATTTTGGCAGGAACGGGAAATATGAAAGTACAATATTTTTTTCCATAGTACATTTATTGGTGTGAATTCTTGTTCAACAGTTTGCTGGTTCCCGATGTATACTGACTGAGTACACATGTACGAGTGACGACACGACAGACATACGCATCAGACAATTTGCATCAGATTCCATAACAAAGGAATTAAAGCTTTCAGGATAATTGTCGTGACGGTTTGTACGCCTACTTTGCGCCCAATCAACCAACACTGCCATTTCAGAGCTCAAACGTCTAGCTAGCATTAACTATTCAAACTGCTTCCCCATAACAAGAATTCCACCTTTTCATTTAAGCTAATTTGCCGAAGTGAAAATGTTACAACACCTGCAATGAATTTGCAGGCAACACTATAGCAGTTTTGCAGTTTATACTACAGTATTGGGTCACATTTTCTGTAGGGTATTCTTCCGTTTCCTCTTGTATGAAGGAGTTTACGTATGAGCCACATTTTCTGGATACTGAAAATAACAGATTCACAGTAATCCTTCTTACTATTTAATAAATAACCAGCAGGGGGTTTACCAGTTCAAAATAAAACTTGAGAATTTTAAAATACTACTAGCACACGGCCTCAACATGGCCACAACTTCACCGGGGCATCAATGCAAATTCTTCTTGAGAATTTGAGAGCAGCGACTGATTAATGTGTCAGACGTATCCACGCACAACAATCTAATTTAAATCCACTTCAATCATTACGGCTTGTTGATACATTCTGGTGAGTCCCTCACATCCCTGCGGGATCGTCACCCACCGACTGAAAACGCTGAGTACCGACTGCATTCACACGGCCCCTTTCTTATTTTAGGTAAGATGGATTGGTTTTTGATCAGCGTTCTTCACTGACAGTGAGCACTGACCCATGCTGGGCACCCGGGGACCGGGGACACCATTTCAAAGCCTGGCCTGAACATCAGTGGAGGAACCCCGGTGACAGCTGATCTCGACATGCAGTGAGACTGTAACACAGCACCCCCATTATGGCACAAGTGTGGGGCTGTGAGCTTTCTGACAGCTGTATTTTATTTCATCGGGGAGGTGGACGCCCCAACCTTGAGCGGGCTACGGTTTATCCTACAAAACACATCCAGATAAATGGGGAATTTTCTTGTCTGAGAGAATTAAGTGGGGTTTTTTGTTTGTTTGTTGTTGTTCTCAAAATGACAACATCCGTGCACTATGTAAGTGGGAGGAAGTCAGTTTTAGTTTCCTCAAACCAAACACTGGCTGTCCACAGAAAGGGCTGGATGCACTGGCATTACTTTGATAGGTAAAAGGCATTGACAAGCATTGCTTATCCAATAGAACCAAGATGTGCAGTTAATGATGCCAGTGAGGCTTTGGGAACATTTATTTGCTTCATTTGCCTGGGAACGTGGATTAAAGTGAGATAGGGTCTGTCCAACAGCAATGAAAAACAAATCAGGATACTTAGATTTTAAGGTACATGCATGCCCATTCAAACACGACACCCAGATCTTGAGGAGTTCAAACGAGCTGATATCAGTTGAACGCTTATCCAAGAATAGTTTTTGAGTACACTTCTGCAAATAAACTCATGGGATTCTGAAGGAAAATGTAACTAATGGAGTTAGTATGTGGGAAAAAAAATGACAGATTACAGATCACTATGAGTGTAACAGTGAACATATATTTAACGGTATGACGATTGTTTATTAATCTGTGTAAATTGTGTACGATAAAACAAGCACATTTTGAATGTAATACAACTCCAAGGATTGGTTTCACAGATTCAAACTGACCTTAGTCCTGGTCTGAAATGAATTTTGTATGGATAATCTCCATTCAAAATTGAATTTACTCTAGGATTAGTTTTAATCTGTGTCTGTGAATCTAGCCCTGAGTGTTGTATTTTGATATCATAATATTATACATTTAAAAAATATTCGCAGTTTATCTATAGGGCCCTCAAATGTGTTTATATTCTCTCAAGCTTAAAAAAAATCAAAGACTTATAAATTGCTAAATATCCCGTATGCGTAATCTATTCGACAGTCCAGGACCTGTCCTATTTACTATAACCAAGAAAAGATTTGTTTATTCCCTTCCGAATGTGGACGGCCCAATCAAATCGTCAAGCCTGTCCCATCAGTGAAATGTCTTCCCTCGAACCTGGCGAGCGCGGACAACCCCGCGCGCGCTCTGCTGAATCACACGCCGCCACAGCCACTGCCGTAGCTCGCTGGAGAAAACAAAAAGAACGAAGACTGGCAGGGCTGAGGAGGAGAAAGAAGAAGCGAGGGATGAGGGGAAAGGCAACGGGGAGGAACGGAATGAAGCGGAGGACGGGATGAGTGGGTGGCAGAGAGAGAGAGAGAGAGAGAGAGAGAGAGAGCAAAGTAAAGACGGTGAAAGTTCTGTCCCTGCAGTGGAGTTTAGTTTCCGTGCGTAGCTGCTGCAGGCACGCTGAGCAAGGCTGAGCGCTCACTCTTGAGCATTGAGACGGGAGAAATCCTTCCGCTGAAACCCTCCCTCCCTGGCTGATGCTCCCGCTGCCAACTATGCCCTGAAAGGCTCGGGGCAGACACGGGGCAAGCCATTATACTGGAACCCAGCGTATTAACCGGAAAAGCCATGGAGTAAACCCCAATGACACATTGTTCCTTTGTTATTCTCTGCTTTTTAATAAACCACTTCCTTTCTGGATTTTATATGGGCAAGCAGAACGCTGAGATCTAAACTATACCAGAAATATAGAAACCAGGTGTTGCTTAGTCAAAGGGTTTGGGCTTTGAATGAACTTCACTGGAGATGGCATTGTTTGCCACTGCCAACATCACAAGCAGATGTCTCTTCCACAATAAAAAAATGTCCTCTCCACAGAGATTGTTTACCTTCAACGTCATTCAGCTAACTGCACAATTTCCTTCCTCTGCCATACAGTGCAGATGTGATAGTCTGAAGTGGTCTCATAATAATGTGAAAATAGTTTTTTTCAGTGAGTGAACTTGCCATCAGATATTACATCCAGGCGATACTACATTTTTCTATCTTGAAATTTGAAAATGCTTTTCTGATATACAGTATGTACATATATACAGTATATTCACAGATTTAACTATTCAAACCTGAAATGAGACAATAGTGTTGGTAACTTACAAATGATTAACAATTTGCATTACAAAAACTGCAACCTACACATTGTCCATGCATTTCCTGAGACAAAGTCTTTGTAATCACTCCTCAGTATGAGGATGTTCTGAAAAAGAGATACTATTTCTGAGAAGATTCCTCCATTCATCACTAAATTACATGTACCAACAAGATGACAAAGCCACTCTATAACTGTAATAATATTTTATATCGCTTTTGACATGCATATGCTAAAGTACACCGTTAGTGAAGTGGTTACAAATATATCACTTTATCAGCAATTATTTTTCACGCTGTAATTACTTTTCAATGGATGTTCCACTGCAATGTGCTGATACATTGAATCAATTATTATTCTACCTATGTCATTCTATGATTCCTTTCCAGCTCTCTCAGTCTTTTATGTTCATAAACTGGAATTGAAATGCGATGGTTTCAACCAAGCACAATCCCCGTTCTGATTTAATGGCAGCCACGCTTGAAAACGTTGAAATGTTGCCTGGGTAGATGATACATGAGCGCGGAAGCTAAATTTAGCTATGTTGCATCAACATTTTCAGTAGCTAGTAAGATAGCCTTCTTCAATTGTACAATGAAAGGTAAGCATATCTGACAATCACACAGTCATCCCCAGAGCTACTCACTGTAGCCACAATGTTTTGGCTGCCTGCATCATTATATTTTAACTGTGGACAATGCATCTTTTAAAAATACATATATTGACGGAAGTTACACAGTCAGATTTGCCATACTGAAAGAAAGAAGAGACAATAAGTAATCACTGCAAAGCTGATTGTGATGACTGTTATTTTAAAATGACCACTACTTTTTTAACCACTGCTGTTTACGCCATATTAAGACTGTGTTCAGTTACATTACATTACCTATGAGTTTGACTGCACTCCATGTTGTAAAAATTAATTGTGAACACACCGGTATGATACAAATCTCAGTCACTAGCTGGACAGATGAATTGTGCTCTCTGGTTCTAGCTTAAAGAATCAGATTGTTTTGGCTTGCTTTTGGCACCATACAGGAAAGCTTCTGGGATAAATGATATATCTAAAGATATATCTAAACTGGAGTTGTTATCACTGTTCTGTTTTGTGTGTGGACATTAAAAACGAAGCAATGGAAAGTCTGGTGGAAAAATACATATGAAAAAAAAGTAAGAAAGCCTTTTAATTGTTTGCTCATACAACCATGTGAATGTTCTCCCTTTGGATAAAAGTGTAATGTAAAGTTGGTTCTCATAGTCTTTTGATCAGCTTAGATGCTTAGCTTTAATTAAATTAAAATCAAAATACACATTCACAAAAGAAATCCAGTGAATGATTGTACTCTTACTGAATGTTGACTCTTGCTTATTTGTAGACTGATTTGAACTAAGAGGGGAGTGTAATTGTCAATGCTGAAGACTCTGGCTCTTGCATCAAAGTAACGCCTTTCACTGAAGAGCCATATTGTATTTCAGTCCTGTGCCTTTGTAATAAAAAGTACAAATTTAAAAGAAAGGAATAAAAAGGAGAAGGGATAAAAAAGTCACTTCTGAGACGTTTCTAAAGTATACTTTCAATAAAATGTACAATGGTTATTTAATCCAAAAGGGACAATCTTGAGCCTTACTAAAGCCCTTTGCTATACAACCATTTTAGGGTCAATTTTAGTTTATTTGAGCCAAGTGACTGGAGACACCCTTTACAAACATAATGTTTGCAAATAATTTCCTCTAAAAACATCAACACAGCTCAAACCATGAGAAAATGACTGGGGACTATTTCATGCCAAGTCCATTATTTAGATATAGGTGGGGGGTACTATAAAATGTCCTCAGTCCCTATTTGATGTTAACCCTCTCTATGACCCCTGTATCCCACACTCACCATTTCACAGGCAAATCAAAAGTGTTTCACGGGAAGTGCAGTACAGGGCCTGGCTATTTGTTTAGCTGCAATAAAACGGGGTTACCAGCAGGGTAACTGTGGTATCATGCAATAAAACATCTGCCACTTGCTCATTATTGATTACACATAATTGCCATTTTCCAGCATAGATAAAAGAGAAAATCCATATATAGAGCCATATAAGCAAATAACACATTCCAATTGTTTATTTCAGTTCAAAGCACATGTTTAACCATGGATTTAAATATAATGTTTAATTATTCACCGGAATACATTCCGGTAGGTAAACAAATGTTAACCGGATTTAAATACGCATTTAATTGTGGTCCGATCGAAAAAAAACCCCCAAAAAAACGACCCAAACTCAAGTAACACTAATACTGTATCTTCAAAGAGACTGGAGTGGCCATATTGGGCATTTTGGGCACAGCACTGCTGTAAACACCAATAAAATAAAGTGCATCTGAAAGTGTGCCTGCTCTTCTCTTTGAACCAACCCTGTGATCAGTTACTGCTCTCAATTATGGCATTGTCCACCTCTCTTTCAGCTCGGGGTTAAACTCTTAGCAGCTCCCTTTGAAGCGATTATCCCTTTATCTCAACCCAGACTGAAGACTTCTCAGGACAATAGAAAATGAAACCAAGGGGGAGGCTTATGACAATTATGGAGGAGGTCTACGGGGAGAGAGGAGTGCGGATGTCCGTTTTTACAGGCCCCGGAAAGGGGACGGGACGGGACGGGATGGGGGGGGGGGGGGGGGGGGGGGCGAGGGGCTACAAACTGTTAGTCTTGTGTGACTTATGTCCTTGTCAAAAGAGGCAGGTAATTAGCCGAAAATGACGGCTGGCAGTGAAATGAGTGTGGCGGGAGGAGAGCGAGGGAGAGGCGACGCCACAGAGCTAACGCGGGGAGCGAGAAGAGAGGGGGAAGGATGAGATGACAGTGAGCGAGCGAGAGTGGGAGCGATAGATAGAGAGAAGGAGTGCAGTTGTCAGCAGAATCAGATGTCATGCAGGCAGCAGGCTGAGATACAATTAAAGTGTGGAGTTAAGACGGGCTTTGAAGTTGGCCATGGTACATAACACCCTTAAAGTTAGAAAGGGCTACCATTCAGCGGCTTGTTATGGGCTGTTAAGAGGATCTAGTTAAAAGGGCCAATTTGAGAAAATAAACTTTAATTTCAACTTGAAATAGTCTCTAAATAAGGATGGAAGTGGGCAATGGGTAAAAATATATCAGCTCTGCATACATTTTGATTAGCCGAAGTTGTGTGTGCGTTGCAGGAGGGCTGTGTGTCTGCCTTCATGACTTTCATGACTTTTTTTTTTTGTTTTAATCCCATTTTGCGGTGACTTTAAAGTTGGACAATGTATAGAAACAATGTCTGATGTGCATCCTAATCCCTCTCTCCCCGAAACCTTGGGGTCCGTTAATGAAACCTTGCAATATGGCTTTCATTTAGTCTCCCTTCCTTTCTTTTGATGGGGTGATGAAAATACGTCTTAAAGGTTTTACTTTTCAATATTCATTAATGCCTCCAGAAGGATCCTCCAGATTATGGCTACAGTGCTGATCTGCTTTGAATAAACATAACCCTGAGCCCTGGCACTCAATGTAATTAAACCCAACTGTGCTGAGGGTATCGGCCATAGGAGCCCTGCACACCCTCACTCAACCCAGGGGAGTTCAAACTCCAGGTTTAAAGTAGAACTCAAAACAAAAATAAAACAAATCAAAATCAAAAACAAAGCAGTTCCAATGAAAAAATGCTCTCTTTGAACTCGCCAGCCAATTTTAGCCAGACCTTGTGGCGGATGTACTTTTTTGTGTTTGTCTGTCCTTAGCCTCCTATGAGCTAGGGGAGAGAAACACATGTGTCCAGAGAAAAACAAAAACAAGAATCTCTTGTTTAGCCTAGGGGAAAAACATAAGGTGTAAACATAATTTTTAAAATAATACTGTTTCAAAAGATGTTTTTACACCTACAGTAAATGAGGAATCTGACCCTCTGCGACTTTAGCCCACCTTTGGTACTTTGCAAACGCACACAACAAGTACTCAGTCAGGAGTAATAATGAATAACCACCTACACGGCAGTTCTGTAGTTTTGTAATCTGGCTTTGTACCCATGAAGAACAGTATGCCAGGTTAATTTATGGAAGAAGTGAACCATGTAAATGTCCATGATAATATGAAGCCTTTTCTTCAGCTCTGGCCTACTTGTCTCTTCCGAACAAGTCCAGAATGTGAATGCTACCTGCGGACGTTACATTACATTACATTATCGGCATTTGGTAGACCAGAGGTTATCCAGAGCGGCATACAGTTGATTAGACTAAGCAGGAGACAATCTTCCCCTGGAGCAATGCAGGGTTAAGGGTGTTGCTCAAGGGCCCAACGGCTGTACGGATCTTATTGGGGCTACACCGGGATTAGAACCACCGACCTTGCATGTCCCAGTCATTTACCTTAACCACTACGCTACAGGCTGCCCCTGTTCGTGACGTATGCTGAACATATGCTGAGCTGAAACAAGATATTCAACCGCCTAGAAGCTGCCCCATTGGTGCAGATTTCATTAATCGAGTTTGAAGTCATTAGACAATATTTTCTTCCTGTCAAACTGATACGACTTTCACACCAAAAAGAAAGTTATGGCTACAGGTCTTTCCCTTATGCACGATTGCCCAGCTTGGTGCAATTTCAGATCTGTCAAGTAGCAGCTTCTACCCTATAAGGACTGGAAGCTCTTCCATTATTTCTGAGACTAACCCACGAGCCCGGCTCTAAATTGTATGAACCGCGAGATCCCGGTGTGAAAGCACAGTGTGACAATCCTGGCCGTGTGAAGCGAATTTCTGCAGGAAAAAGTTTTCTTGAGACGGGGAAGTTGAAGAGAAGGGAGCCGCGCGGTGCTGGGGAAGCATCACTCATGATGGGCTGAACTGAGAGAGCACTCGTGCTCCTTCCCCCCCCTGAGCCTGGCCACGGTACTTCAATGAGCCAACAGAGCGGAGCTGCCTGATCACACGATTCAGCCTCCAACACTCTCCCTGCTCCGCAGCAAGCCTGCTCTACAGCCCGAAAGATTGCTGATGATCTGAAAAAAAAAATGCCAACAAACAAATGAAACAAAAAAAAAAAACTTAGAGAAAAACAGGAAGAAACACACAACACGGCCCACGAACTAACAGCTTTTTAAGGAGTATGCATAGGGGAAAACAGAAAAACACCTCCCAAGATCTCACTCAGAATCTATAAAAAGCACAATGTACTTTTTACAGAACACTTTCTAATGCAGCAAGCCATATGGTGATATGACAGAGTCTATTCTACAGTCTGAATGTCATGCTACATCCTGACAGAAAGTTAAAAAAAACACCTTGGGGTACGAAGCATTAGCGAGTATTTCCACAATCCCAGCTAATCTGGCCACCCAATACGTTTCTTCTCTTCACTCCAAAAATGTCCATTGGTTTTAATGGAAAATGACACTAAAATAAAACCATTTTCAATAGTTCTCATATACACTGAAAAAAGTTGAGGAGGACTAATGTGACCAAATGTCCAAAATACCTTGTCGTCCAACACAATTACAATAAAATGAATTAACACAAGCTAATGTCACAAACTAACTGAACGTGCAAATGTATGTGATGAGTCGAAGGTTAAAATGAAATGCGTAAGATAGCCAGTGGTCACCAATGATACAGACAACTTCAACGATTTTTTAAAACGAAGTGGCTTATCATCAAGCACCAGCTTCCAGAATGTGGAAGAGTACTGTAATCTCAAATCAATATCAAGAAATCAGGAATTCTGTGATTGGATAGACAGACAGAGCCATTATGCATCTCATATTTACCCACTCCTAACTTGGTATACCTATCCCTTTGCCAAAACATCCTCCGTTGATTCAGTATAGCACAGACTAGCAGGTACACTCTGTGAAAAATACAGCCCCAGTTCCTTTCACTATCCAGTCTGCTATCAGAGCTACACGGCCGTCGCACAGGACTGCAGTTAACTGCACAGATGAGGAATGCAGACCGCGGGACCTCTACTGGCCAGAGAATCAGTAGAGTGCAGTATGATGGGGAACTTCATCAATTCTTTCTGTGACCTTGCTTGCTGAAACCCTCCATCTATGCCCAGGGGTATCGTGAGCGTGGGTGGGGGGGCGGGGCCTTAATGTTAACTTTGTGTTACAGTCGTCTGTAAAAGTGCAGGGGACATTGTGACGATGAAGTCCTCTTCACTATACATAAAAAATATATATTTTCATGGTTGAACACGCTACTTCAGTCTACCTTAAACTGCTGACGGTCTAAACCTGTGACTGGTTAAGGCTAGTTGCACACCTGCTGGAGATTACAGCAGGAGTCTTTAAAGCAGGCGTGTGCGGAGCAGGAAGGAGGCCATTTTGTAGGGCTGAGGTCTCTTCTATTGAAAACATGCAAGTCCCCTGCTGTCATTTTTTTATAAATGCTTTTCAAAAAATACTGTTCTTCGCCGATGGCTCTAAATTATTTTTGTATGGCCAAGTAGTGGCTAGCTATGTCACAGACATGTCCACCCCCTGTAAACTGCACCTATGATCTATGCACAACGCTATCGCCAACTATTTGCCAGTCCACAGTGCTGCCAGTTGGTACTGGCACAGACTGTGACATTGTACTGTTGCCTCCATGCTTTTGATTTTCAAAACAGCTGACCATATCAGTACGGTGCATATGAAATTGACAACGCATCTTATTCAGGATGGCCGCGTGGGAGCAGGACTATATTGTAAAATAAATAATTTACTTACTTCGGCATGAAGGACATCCTGGGCTTTATAAGCAGATAATCATTTGTGCACTGTGAGATCTGCAGTGGCAGCATCTGATTGCAATACAATAGACGCTGCCACCTGAGAAACCTGCTGATGGTCAGCTGTCCACTCTGCCTGACTTTGGCCTGAAGCCTGAAAAATATCTTTCAGAACACGGCACATAAACCACGGTCACCCTGGGCTTACACTATTTCCATCAACACAGATGAGTACCCTGCTGTAAAATCCAGCTATGCCAACTTCAACAGGCCAAGCTGGTCATAAGCTGGTCTAGCTGGGTATGAGCTGGTCAACCAGCTAATGCTGGTAGCTTGTCCGAGTTGGTAGCTGGTCAAAGAGATGCTTCAAAACACAGCTTGAGCTGGTCAAACCATGTCAAGGTGGGAGCTGGACTGAACTGGTCAACCAGCTACCAGCTGTTTCAAAACCAAACTTAAGCTATTTGTTTCAGCAGGGTAAGGAAAACATTGCAGGCAAGACATTAACACGATTCACCATACCCCTATCATATACCACCAAATGTGATTTTCCAGGATATGACCTGACTTTTCCTGCACCTCACTTCCTTTATCCTATTCTGTCTAAATGTGCCAAACCTGTTCCTTAGCTGAACCACCAGCACAATCCAGTCACCGGTCTTCTGTATGTTTAAATGTTGTTATAAAACACCTCGGTGTACCCCGCAGGAGCTTCGAGTCCGTGGGATTGCGGGGGTCAGAACTTCAAATTGAATGCAGAGGTGGTGTGGTGACCCCTGACCTCCCTCTGACCAGCTTGATATTTTATTTCTGGAGAGAGTCTCTCTGCTAAGAGAAGCCGGTTAGAAGATGAGACAGCCGCGGTGTGGGATGCCGGCTCGTGTCTGATTCATCTCGCTGTTCTTCAGTTGGGCGCTGCTGTGCCGGGGCTGAGCTTCAAAAACACTTCTTACGGAGAGAGAGAAAAGCACAACAACGGGCAACTTCTTCTGTGCTCTGCTCCGCTCTCTCTCTGAGCGCACCGAAGCAAAAAGTTAGGAAAAAAACACTCACACAGACAGAGGAAGGAAGAGAGAAAAAAAAACACCCCGAAAAAATGTAATTCACTGCGACTGTTCCACAAAGGACCGAAATGTAACTGATAAAGTGAAATCGGGGGAACAGACTATATGACTGAACTACTTATAAGGATTTACACAATACAGGACCTTAAATAACCATGTCTGTCCCTGTATTACTTTCCAAGTGAAACAAGACATCGAAATAAATCATTATGCATTCAATTTAAATAATTTCTAAAGGCTTACCGCAAATTTATCTACAGGTATGTCAGAGATTAACAGGATTAATGCATTGACATGTACACAAATCCATTTCGAATGAAGATGGCAAAATGTCAACGGTAGAGGTGTTGAAATCCCTCATGCTCCCCCACACACCTGCAATGGTGTTTACAGTAGAATAAGCAATATACCCCAGTGATAATCTGAAGTAGTCTGCCTGCCTTAGATAACCTTTATATATCTGATTATCTACATTACAATATCCCGTATTCATAGCCAAAGGACAAAATACATTTGTGTTCACATACATACGACACTCATCAAACACTTTATTAAGAATATTTTCTTATTTTATTATGCCTACTTATTCATGCGATTATCTAATCAGCCAGTTGTGTGGCACAGCTGTAGATACAGGTCAGGAGCTCAGAGTTAAAGTTCACCCATCAGAATGGACCATGATTGTTGGTGCCACACAGGGCGGGTTGAGTATCTCAGAAACTGTAGATCTCCTGGGATTTTCAAGCACACTAGTCTCTACAGTTTACAAAGAATGGTGAAAATGTTTTTTTGCCAGTGAGCAGCAGTTCTGCAGACAGAAATGTCTTGTTAATGACAGATGTCAGAGCAGAATGGCCAGACGGGTCAGGAAGGTGACAGTAACGCAAATAACCACACATTACAACAGTGGTATGCAGACGAGGATCTCTGAACACACAACTCGTCAAAAAGTGGATAGGCTACAGCAGTAGAAGTCTAGAAAATAAGTCTAATAAATACCTAATTATGTGCCCACTCAGTGTATATGTCCAGAACTGGCATACCACATAGCCAGCTATCAATGTCAGTATATGTGTGAAAATATCTAATGTGTATTAATATTCCGAGCAGACGTGCCATGTTCTCTTACACTTTTTGAATACGGATGCTGAGCTACAGAATGGACTGTGCTGATCAGGGGAGCATTCTGTGCTGATCTACAGAAAGCACTGTGCTAATCAGTGGAGTATTCTGTGCTGATCAGGGGAGCATTCTGTGCTGATCTACAGAAAGCACTGTGCTAATCAGTGGAGTATTCTGTGCTGATCAGGGGAGTGTTCTGTGCTGATCTACTGAACGGACTGTGCTGATCAGGGGAGTGTTCTGTGCTGATCTACCGAACAGACTGTGCTGATTGGCTGAGCGTTCTGTGCTGATCTACTGAACGGACTGTGCTGATCGGGGGAGTGTTCTGTGCTGATCTACCGAACGGACTGTGCTGATCAGGGGAGCATTCTGTGGGCCTTACATGTTTGATGAAGGGAAAGAGAAAAGAGGCAGGAATAGCCCTGAAACCTGGGCCGTAAAATGTAAAGCGGTGAGTAAACAGTGTGAGCCCCCCCCCCCCCCCCCGGCCCTACTTCACTCCCCCGGCATGTGGGCAGTTTGTTTTAAAATGTAAATGAGCTGATCAGTGGACAGTGATTGCCCCTGCACCTGACATGAAAGCAGGGGGAAGGACAGACACTCATTTCCTTCCCTGGCCTTTACCTCCCTGCTGCACTTCATCCAAACACTGATTTATGGACCTAACAGCTCCCTGCCACACCGACACAAGTCAGGTAACACACCAGGTAACTCACCACCACACCCCCCTGGCCTGTTGGCGGTTCAGACTGGGAAAGCTCAGATCAATCAAAGTAAAGTGAGGCACACATTTCTTTTTTATTGCCTATTGAATGGACTTAATTATTCTTGATGAAGTTCTTCGATCTACATTCACCTTTACATCTTTACAGTGTAATGAAATGAGATCTGCAAATTTCAGTTTGTAAATATACATTTTTGTAGTTTAAATGTAACCAAAAACAATGTATTATTATTTATTAACCTTTATTTAACCAGGAATGTCCCATTGAGATTAAAAATCTATTTTTCAAGAGAGACCTAGCAATACATGCAGTTTCATTATGGCTCAAAACATCCTTTGAAAACCCTGGAATTTATGATCAGGATGAGAGCCTACTCAAAAGTAAATGCAAGAACAAAATCATAAGGTCAAATTGCAGTAATTGTATACAGTGGTGTTTCTGACATTGATGAAACGCTGATAGGTACACATGAATTACATAACTGATGTACATATAATTTACTTATGATATACTGCTGCCTAAATCACAGCGCAATTTTCTTTGGATAAAAATGTGCAGCATATTGTTGAATCCACACATTTTTTGAATTTGTGGCTGAATGTAGATCACACTTTGGTTTCTGATCCATTCATATTTTAAGTTATTTATTGTAACTGAAGTGAACTCCAAAGTGTGTTTATCTAGCTAGTAGCTACATTCTTCATTTTCATGAGAAGACAGAAAACACAACAATGTGACAGTTCAGAGAAAACTTTTGTACTGCTAACTGATGAATTATTCAGATAATTGACTCGGTTGTTATTCCAGTAAAATGAATGAAAACAGATACTGTTATTGTTACATGTGCTACATTGTACATGTCCATCCTGCTTGTGCATATTTGTAGCCAAAGTGGTATGCAATGTATCTTTGGGAAGACGATGATGATGATAGTCAGAGAGAACTATGACAATAGTCAAGGGGGGACTATTCAATTCAATTTCATATAGACATACAGTATGCGTCTGAAATAAAGTTCAATGGAAATTGAAGTAAATTTAATTTTGTACAGTGCTTTTTGCAGACGGGTTTTTTTTTAAGACGAGGGCCTTCTTTCCTGTAGGAAACCTCGATTGTAGCCTTTTTAAATGTTAAAACAAATAGTTTCAGATGAAAGCAGTGGTCATCACACCTGGTAGGAAACAGAAACCAGCTTGACACAAATACTCCCTTTGTGTCCAAAGGCTTCCCCCCCCCTCCAAGGCAGCAGTGGCATCGGTAAATAACCTGGTTTGCACAACAGACTCGTTTTTCAGGTGGTCTTGTTTTCCTTCCGAGTTAATCATAGTCAAGTATACAACGGCAATTCAACTTTGAAAAAGCGAAGCCTTTTATCATCTCGCGCTCCTCACAGCTAGACCTCCGCCCCTCAAAGCGCAACACCGCACCTTAAGATACAACCTGTTTCAGCAGAGCTGTTCAAAGCACTTCCTCTCATTTCAGAAAGGATCTACATCAGCCATACCTGCGAGCAACACTCAGCCATACCTGGCCCAGGGGGAGAATGTGTGGCTGTCATAAAACTGCTGCTCAGGCAGAGGAGAAAGGTACCGTTTGGAGTTCCACATAAACGCAGAGACCCATCCCTTTCAACAGCCCACTCACTATGACTAAACAAAGCAAAATAACACACACACACACACACACACACACATACACATACACACGCACACACATGCACACACACAACCAAATACATGTGCTCTCTCTTGCACACACACAGATATGCAAGCACACACAACCAAACATGTGCCCTCTTTCATACACACACACACACCTGCACATGCATACGCAATTTTACCTCATACCAGAAGCAAAGTTTGCTCCAGCGGAACATTTTTTTTTTTTTGCCATGAGTTTCATGAGCATATGCCAAATTATTCACTAAATATTATTTACTATCTATTGTTCGCTAAAATCACTAAATGTGTGGCCACTAATTTATAGAAAACAACATGATGAAATGACATCTGTGTTCAGCAATATAAAAAGTATGGACAAATGCATTTGCAAATGCATCAAATTACAGGGTGTGAAATGAAATAAAATGGGTGACATTGGCTGCTGCATATGGCAATACAATAAATTAACATTCATAACATAAGGTGTCAATAACTATGCATTTCAAACACATTGTAAAACATCTAAACACACACACACACACACACATTGTATACTGTAAAGCAAAGAAGAGTGAAGCAAAGAAAAATGATACCGTAACATTATGAATTTAGCTAAGAGATTATAGGTGATCCTGAAAACATGTTACGCAATTGAACTGAAACAATTTGCAGGCACAATATTCAAAATGTACAAGATGAACATAAATGGAAATGTGAAATGAAAAACATAGCACATTAACAGAAATGAATAAATGTCCATGCGTCTGATGCTTTATTAGAGAAATGGCCGCAGCACTGCAGCCAGGGACGAGGCCAGCTGAGGGGCCTGGGTGGGAGGTCCCCATTCCTTCCCCTGCAGTCAAACTCCACGCGGGACCTGTCTTTACAGGCCGCTCCACTCCAGGTCTCCAGAGCTGAACCTGGGACTCTGAGGCCAGATAGCACTTCTCATGGCTTTTTACTTCAATTCCAGCTCAACATTTACATTTTTTACATTTTTGTCATTTGGCAGATGCTTTTAATCCAAAGCGATTTAGGTGCATAGGTTCTTCCACAAGTTAAAGCATCACATCCAAAGTTAAAACTCAAGGTCTCCAAAGCTGAACCTGGGACTACAGCCTGAGACTAAGGCCAGATAGCACTTCTCATGCCTTTTCACTTCAATCCCAGCTCAAGGTCTCCAGAGTTGAACCTGGGACTAAGGCCTGGGACTAAGGCCCGAGCAGCACCTCTCTTTCATTTCAATCCCAGCTCAAGGAGGGCATTATTTGCACAACTGACACGAGAACAGCTTCAAATTAAGGGGCGAGAGGACGCGAACACCAATAAAGCCGCGTCTGAATGTTTGTTTTTCCTGGTGTGGTGAAGGGGGGGGATCAAAAGGGCAGCTCCACACCTGGCGGAGCTTCAGGACCTGCAGTCTTTTATGGAGAGTGGCTCCAGCTCAGCAGCTGTGGGTCTGGAGGAGTCGGATGGCCCTTGAGGTTCAGGGTCTAAATGCGACTGATGACCCTGCTAGGGTCAATGGCGCGCTGCTCCAGGTTCCTAATTGGGACCAGAAATGTGATGCCCGCTCACACATGCGAAGGTACGGACGTGTGCTGGGACACTCTCGCCGTTTCAAGCGTGTCCTAACCTGACACTGCAGGATGAAGGGCCTCGGCACCCATGAAAGCCACAGGGTTATCAGCAGCATTATGTAATAAGCCCATGTGAACTTTGTCAGTATTTTTTAATTGTGCATTGTGAAGCACTTTCAGTGGCTTGTTTCCTTGAAGAAAAAGCGCTTTAAAATTAAAGTTAGAATAATAATATGGAAAGTGTGTAAGAGGCAGAAGTAAAAAAAAGGTTTGCACTTTGAGTGAACTTTATTTTCAAAGAATGATTTGTTTTTCATGAAGCAATGCCTAGCATTACCGTTAACACAGATGTTTGTCAGATCACAGAGTTGTTATTGTTATTTCTACACTGTGGTGCGCAGAAGGTGTTAAGGCCAACTCTCCCAAACATGATGCAGCTCTCACGGCTGATGTCATCTTTGTGTTTAATGATAGTCTTCACAGGAGAAAGTGCTCTTATGCCTACATACGGTCTCTCATTTATATCTCTCTTCCCAAACTGATGCACAGTTTCTCTCTGCCCTGCTACAGACTACATCAGCCACACACACACAAACACACACATATACACACACATAAACACACACAAACGCGCACGCACACACACATACACACATACATAAACACACACACAAACACACACACAATCTCACACACAAACACACACACATAAACACACACACACAATCGCACACACACCCACACAAACACACACACATAAACACACACACACAATCGCACATACATAAACACACACACAAACACACACACAATCGCACACACAAACACACACACATAAACACACACACACAATCGCACACACATATCATATCTCTCTTCCCAAACTGATGCACAGTTTCTCTCTGCCCTGCTGAGACTACATCAGCCACACACACACAAACACACACACATACACACATATAAACACACACACACATACAATCGCGCACACACACACACATACACACATACATAAACACACACACAAACACACACATACACACACACATAAACACACACACAATCGCACACACACCCACACAAACACACAATCGCACACACACACACACACACATACACACATACATAAACACACACACAAACACACACACAATCGCACACACAAACACACACACATAAACACACACACACAATCGCACACACACCCACACAAACACACATACAATAGCGCGCACACACACACACACATACACACATACATAAACACACACACAAACACACACACAATCGCACACACAAACACACACACATAAACACACACACACAATCGCACACACATATCATATCTCTCTTCCCAAACTGATGCACAGTTTATCTCTGCCCTGCTGAGACTACATCAGCCACACACACACAAACACACACAATCGCACACACACACACACGTACACACACATACACACACACACATAAACACACACACACATATATAAAGAATGAGGGAATGCCCCTTCTAACTGTTGTCATAACAGCGCCCGCTGCATGCACTCAGTCGTTTCTGACTTCATCAGGTAGCGTACTTTCCCATTGCTGCGTCTTCCTGACTAACTGAAAACGTCTGGCCACCAGCAAAAGACTACACGAAGAGAGGCAAAATTCCAAATTTGCACACCTGCCCCTCTAAAAGTCTGTACACGGGCCTGTGAGCAACTGATTCTTAATTCGAAATTAGAGTAGATGCCATCATCTTTGTAAAGAGATGGTGAAATATGATCACTGAGTAAGCAGGCTTTTGGATTTGTCCACTTTCCATGTGAGAATGTTTTTCTTCTTCACAGACCAGCACATACCCCATGCTCTACAAAGGTAGCTGTCTCTGTAACTCTAGTTTGTCAGGGCCCTCAGTTTCCTCAGACTTCCTGTCCTGCATTGTTATTCTTTGGACACAGGTGAAACGCAATCTGCATCTTTGAGAGCGCGCGGCTTTGTGTTCCCGCGGTCTGAAAGGAGCGGGGCTGGGAAGGCTGGGAGCGGATCGGAGCGGAGGTGATGTAATGCCGGCCTTACACTCAGGTGTGTCGCCCGTGATGACATAAGCAGCCGCTCGCAATGCTAACCGCTAACAGGATGTTGCGAAATGACAGAAGATCAAAGCTACCGCCACACAATACAGAGGAATCTTGAGTTTGAGGACCTGTGGGCCTGGTTTGCAGTCATCAGGGCCCAACTTGATTTACTGCACAATGCATACTGATGAACCAAAAAAAGATGAAGACAGTCACTCAGATAGGGGAGCATATTTTTGTTGCAATAAGCCATATAAACATCAAAGAACGACCCTGCATAACCCTGCGTTCTCCCTTCTGTAAGGGAGCGCCAGTTGCAGGGAATTGTGGGAGCACTGCTGAAGAAAACTCCGGAGAGAGGCTTTTGTATTAGGCACTGAAAATCTTTGTTACCGCGATATAAAAATATGCTACATTAAACTTTGGTTATAGTTGGCCGCAATGCAGTTGGTTTTTTGACAAGAACACATTACGTTACAAGGATGTAATACACCATAAAAGAGGAATCCATTCTGCCCGTAATTTACAATGTTCAAACAACATCTGATCAGAAAGCCATAGTGGTTATTTGTAAAGAATCTAGTTATAGCTATAAATATGACACAGTTTTGGCCTTTAAAAAGTACTCAAGGGCTCCCAGAACTCAGTGGGCACAAAACAGCTATTGTTTCGATTTTCAATATGTAAAAAAAAAAATCTTTACCACAGTTGCATGTAGAATGAGGACCACTGGAACTAATAACTAATTTGACTGAGTCCTTGAAGCCTGTATTAATGTAGTTGTGGGATATAATTGTCTATAAACTGATGAAGCAATCCAGAGACTTCAAAGTGCCATGGCTAAATCAAATTCATGTCTTCAACAGAGGACTTTCACTACATGTTAATGACCGAAAAGAATTAGGACGACTTGAAAGACATGCTTGTGACAAATCATACTAATTCACCACCAAGTGCGTCTTTCATCCGCCACCTCCCCGCCACCCTCCCCCAATTTTGTTTTTTGGTCAGTAACAAGTTCTTGGCAGTCTTTTAGATTTTTTTTTCCCACCATTCATTTCACAAATATTCACAATGATTGAAGTTCTGTGATGATGCCATAATCCGTGCGCAAAACTGCCAACATAGCATTAGGCAGAAGTGCTGTGCATTTAGAGAACGCTCTGTTCCATCAGCTTCACTGGTCTCACAGCTGCGAGACCTCACTGTACTTAATGGCTTGATATCCCACACAAAAGCTTAGACCTTGAGAAAAGGGCTTCTGCCTGTGTCTGCTCAAAGCACCGGGGTAATCCCAGGCCCATACCTGCATGTCCCGCATGTGAGTTATTGTGAAATAAACGGATTGGAGCTGCAAACAGCAGAGATTGGGACTAAAGCTTACAGCTCAAACTACTGAGGCCAGTGAAAGACGAAGCTAGCTCAATCCTGGCCAATGCTGTTCCCTTGAGAAAATCCCCAACCAAACCCATTTTCTTGCTGAAAGTCGTCGGTACAAGGCAAGCAAAAAATGCATTTTCTGCATGGGAATTTAATTATGTACCTTCGGTCAACCAATCTGTGGCTCTCCTGTTTATTTTCCTCATCAGCACTGTGCTGAAAGTCAGGCTTTCTCACCTGTGATTGGTGGGGGCACATCCTCCAGCTCTTGTCCTAAGGCCAGCAAAGTTGGACTCTTGTTCCTCCATCTTGAGCTCCTCCATCAGAGGGACCTTCAGAAAGAAGCACAGACACTCACACGTTGTAACTAGCCCAGGCACCACTGGGGACCCACACAGAAACCAACCTGTTCTCCATGGATGCATTCTGTGGATCTTAGATGCTCTCAACATGTTTACAGGTAAGATAGAGATTGATCAAATAACAAGAGCCTTTATTCAAAAAGTGCAGAAGACTGTGATTATCTGTGCTTTAAGAAGCCCTACAGACAAAGACTATATGTTTGTTTATTAATTTTTTTGTTTGGTTATATCTAATTGTCAATAGCTGGCTAGCTGACATTTTTTTTACATTACATTACATTACATTGTAATGTAATTATGCCACCGTCCAGGGCTTGATTTATTTTTTGTCACATCAACAGTATTCAGGCACACGACCCACAGACCCACTCCCAAAGCTTCAGCTCACCCTTCTGTACAGACAGACAATTTGACTGTCGTACTTGGGAACAAGCTTTGGGATGTTTATTTTTGTTTGTATTTTTTTTTAAGATTTCCAAGCTTTCCCACAACCATCATTCACGTGAGTGCCATTCCCTGGGCAAGAGTCCCACAGTCAAAACAGGGTCTTACGCCAGATTTACACCAGGAGGAGAGCGGACTCTGTGGGGCATCCCCTCCCTTTTGAAGCCCATGCTGGTGGATTATTGCTTTCATGCCAGCCATGGTCCGGCGTGGAGATGCGGTACAGTCGAGTCTAAACGAGGAAGCGGGCGGGACAGTGCCCGGTACACATCCACTCCTGGCCTAGCTCAGGCCCTGCAGTTCATCAGTGACACACAGTGAGCAGAAGACTCCAGCGGACACACTGAAACTCAAACACCGGGGAAATTCACACAGCAGACATGCTTGCGCACGGACCCAGGTGTCTCCAGTGGCACAAAATGTCAGCCTTTGAATTGTTTTTGTTCTTTCATTTCAGTTTTTTTTCTCTCAAGATGTAAATTTTTAAGGAAAGAAGTGAGGGAGAAAGAGAAAAAAAAAAGATGATTGATTTTCCTAAAATAATTTTCCTGTTGTGGATTTAACTGATTGTTCAGGCTTTCTGTAATTAATCTTCCTGGGCACAATGAAAGGATTGGGAAGCGCTTCAAAGCGGGTGAGTATGAATTATCTGCCCAGCGCACACTTTTTTGTCCAAGCTCAGTGTGCAGAAGATTAGGGCTTTGCCACTCTGCCAATTTCTCCCCTCCTGATCTAAAGTGTCAGGCCAATAACATCAAAAATTCATCAATTTCCATTCTCCGGTTGTAGGTAACCTGGAAACCTGAGACACTTGAGACGAGAAACATTTTCAAATACACAGGTAACATAAAAAAAAACTATTTTTTAAAGTTGGAGTTCGTATTTCATCCAGTAGCTGTACAGGTTGACAGTTATTGGAAGAGTTACTCTCACAGAGGTTAAATTAAGGCAGAAAGCCGGTACAGTATTACTAGAGAAAGCCAACTATTAGATTCCTTTCCTTTCCTTCTCTGTCCCAATTACATTTATCTTTTCGGGTAAAAACAGGACGTTTTTAGTACTGAATCATTATACAGCACGAAAATCGAGCTCTTCCTGTTCACTTAAAATGGCTGGAGTGTAAAGCTCTCACCTCCCTTTGTTCAAGAGCACATCCTGTGCAATTGCAATTCAATTAAAATGTGGCTTGTGAGATATTCTGCACATCATCATCGTGTAATCACAAAGGACTGCTGTCAAGCCACAAATGCAGTTTTTTGCTAATTGTATAATAAAAAAAATAATTCCATCTTGTGTTACTAGGGCCTGAAGCATATTTTCTGACAATGGAAACAGGTCAGATTAACATACATAAATCATCCACACACTGCCTGCTCTAAAGCCCTGTCTGCAAATACAGAGGTAGGCTCTAACTCAAGGGAAAGATGAAAGCCTCATCTAAGCAGAGCTGGGAACACAATTAGCATGGCTAATGTGCTGAGCCCAGATTCTGAATGGAAAACCACATCGTCATTCAAAGTTGAAGTCACAAAACCACCTGCTTGGATGTTCGCAAATTGCTGAGAATTTAAAGATGGTTGGGTCATTGCTGTGTTTTCTTACCACGTGAATGCACATTTGTAAGTTGCTTTGCTTAACAGTGTCCTGTAAATGACTAAATTGTCATAAATACTATCATTTGCCTCCAGAACCAGTGACGCATACAGTAGGTTCATCAAACTTTCAGATCAATACCACTGGATTGAAGCTTGTATACATATAATTTAAGCACAAATTCAGTGAATGTTTTCTCTACAAACATTATGATGGATCCTTCATGATATCAATTCCAGTTAAAGCTGAGCTCATAATAGAGATAAGCTCCAAACTAAAGCTTATACCTGACTGGGACTTTAATTAGGTCAATTTCACTAGAAGACTAGATTAGGAGACACAGTCAATTCCTCCTTGTTCAGTCTGTGCACAGTATTGCCTTTATCAACTTGTGGTAATTTGATACTAGTTTTACATATTCTTACTTTTTAGAAACACACACAAATACTTCAAAACAAACTCTTAATTAAAATAGATTGCATAGAACATGTTAAAAGGCCAACAAACTGTAGACCATGCCTCAACAGCTGGGATATTTGTAATCGCAAGCCATGTATGGACTCAGCAGTATTCTAAGTCACTCTGTCCTTGGGTGGATGTTGAATGCACTTTCTCTGCAGTCCTTCAATAGAGAAGCACACTCAAACAAAATGTCCTCCCTAGTCCCTGGATGGAGCCCACTAACTGTGGTATGCAAATTAAACACATTAAACAAATGTTTGCACTCATAAGTTCAACCTATTCACCTTAGACTGCTATGTAATTCCTCTTACAAATTCAGCATGTTTTACTGGCTGTAATGTATGTCTACTCCACAAAACAAGTTACTGCCCTGCTGGACAAAAAAGCTCAAGCTATGTTTTGAAATAGCTGGTAGCTGGTATTTCAAGCTGGTCAAAGCTGGATTTTACACCAGGGTGTATATGGGAAAAGTTAAACACAAAAGTTAATTTAGCAAAAAACACAGTTGCACAATTCACTATGTTCATCAAATACATTTTGCTTTCTGCTGAATTGTGCTATATATCTTTCATTTTTAAACATGCCCCCTCATTCTCCCTACTTCTCAGTACCTCCAAGAAAAAAGCTCACTTCGTAAAGGTAGGTATCAATTTGACACAATTGTGTTCAAACTCTGCAACCCAGTTTTTGAACGGTACAATGAATAAATGATACCCAGCTCTTAAGTCAACATGTTTGATGAAAACAAAGAGCTTTCGAGACACTTTGAGGACACTTAACAATCGGGCACATCAGGAAGTACTGCCTGCTTTCATTGATAGACAAGTGATCAAAAAGCAAATCTCTCAAATGCATCCATTTATTTAGAAATGATCTCACTTTATGGCTTTAAAGCGAAATCATTTTCATCTTTCCCCCCTTTTTTGAAAAGTTTTTGCTTCTGATAAAGCGTTCTGCACATTCCCAGCTTAAAAATGAAAAAGTGTTTTTTTTTTCCTCTCTTAAAGTGACAGCATGTCATCTATGTATAGCCTTTAAATGGTACTTCCATTCAACTTTCCCCCGCGCCGTGTGTCACATGTTGATGTTTCTGACAGCTGCCAGTTGAAAGAAGCAAGGCCTCGATGCTCTGAGGATTTAAATTAAGTTTGTCACACCGCAGAGGGCTTGATGTGTACTAATAAAGTGGCAAAGAGAACGTGCACGTTCTTTTCAAATTTGAAAGTGACAAAACCCTGTCAATCGCAACTCCCAGGTACATCAAAATAAGCATCGCTCATAAAGTTTCTGTCTCCAGATCTCAAGTAACGTGCGGTGATTTGCATTCCGCATCGTTGCATGTTAGGGGGGAAAATAGGACAGGTGGTGGGGTGTCGAACACTTCGAACACTACAAAGGGGTTTAGCCTTGGATAACTTGAGACCGCTGTGCACACGAGTGCATGTTTACAAAACAGTACTCCTCGCAAATATGCTTTCCCGGTTTTTCTCCACAATTTGGTATCATCAAGTACTGCCTCTTGAGTAACCACCGTGCCATCTGCACCCTGCAAGCATATCACATCATAATCTCACCAATCCCACACCTCCGTTTCAACGTAAAACACACTGGAAGAACGGCTTTCAAACGGTAGCAGTCCTCTGTATGAATTCAGCTCATTTTTTCAACTTAATACTCGATGGAATCAATAAATTATCGTCGTGTAAAAAGAATAAAAATTCCTTTTATCCTGTTTTTTTTTTATCCTCCCCCGCCCCAACCACCACCTGATATTAACCAGAGGAGATCGGATCACAGAGTAAAACACATGAGGTTGACATGCAAACATATGGCATGACTCCTCTGATCTTAATCTGGGTTTCCATCTTGATCTGTGCAGAGCTATTAGTAAAGATCAAGTTTCATGTCCTGGAGTCCTGTGCCTGCATGTGTTTGAACAATAATTGCAGTATGCAAACAACACTTTCCAGGCAGCAAGAACCAGGAGCCCACGTGACATCAAGCTGTTGTTTTTGAATGTGAATAGGACTGCCGGTGGAAAAAAAAAAAGACTACAGTTGCAGCAAATTATGTCATCATTTTTGTTTTCTTGAGAAGTTAGATGAAATGTTGACCAGGTGGAAGACTTGGGCTATTTCATGTATAATGAGATTCAACATGTGGCTATGGGTCACCCATTGTGCCTTTACCAGAAGCAATTGTTCTGTAGCTGGTCCTAAAGAACATCAAATCAATTCCAGATGTGACACTCTTATAGCATTCCAGAAAAAGTATGCTATCTATACTGCACTATCCACTGGATAACTGAGGGCTTTTTGATGTAGTATGTATTAAAATATCATTTAAAAATGAAGAAAAGACAGATAAGACCCATTTAATTTCCAACACATTATAGAGTATGTATACACTCAGTGAGCACTTTATTAGGTATTTATTAGACTTATTTTTTAGACTTATTGTTCCTCTGCTGCTGTAGCCTAACCACTGAAGAGGTTTGACGTGTTGTGTGTTCAGAGATTCTCTTCCGCATACCACTGTTGTAATGTGTGGTTATTTGCATGACTGTCAGCTTTAACCAGTCTGGCCTTTCTCCTCTGACATCTCTCATTAATAATGCATTTCAGCCTGTAGAGCTGCTGCTCACTCGATTTGTTTTTGTTTTTCGCACCATTCTCTGCAAACTCTAGAGACTGTTGGGCGTGAAAAGCCCAGGAGATCAGCAGTTACTCAAACTACCCTGTCTGGCACCAACAATCCTTCCATGGTCAAAGTCAGTTTGATTTCTTCCAAATTCTGACATTTGGTCTGAAAAACAGCTGAACCTCTTGACCACGTCTACATGCATTTATGCATTCATTTGCCACCACATGCTGATTGCTGATTACATATTCACATTAGTAAGCTGCTGTACAATAAATTGCTGAGTGTATGTAATTATTTGGCCTATCTATCAGACTCCTATCTATTACATTGGCTTTAGAGGAAAAGTTGGCACACCTAGAACTCTCAGAGTGTGTGAGAACATCTATTTGAAAGATTGCTTTTTGCATGTGAGGGATTATATTACCCAGACATGCCTTGGAAGGTACCACATTAAAAAGAAGAAAAATTACTTTGTGGGAGACATGCAGGCATTCAACACAGATCTTCAGCCATACTTGAATCAGCTGAGAGATTACAGTATATTTATGTTTATGTGTGTGTGTATGAATAGGCTTCACAGTTTATTTACAGAAACATCTTTACCTTTGTTTTTCCTGCCTTGGAGAACCTAATCCGTTCTGCGAAGGTGGTTATGCAGAAAATCCTTTTCTGTGAAGGAGATTGTGTAAAATGAGTTGATTGCTAAATGGAAGTCCTGCAGCATCTACAATCCCCTAGCGGAATATTGCCCCTGTGGTTGTTGCTGTGCTCCAGTAAAGACCATATCTGCAGCTCATTGATGAAACACTGTATCACAGATATTCAATATTACATTTTTCTTTACACATAGATGTACCAAAATGATAGGTTCATTCCAAATTGCTTGCTTGAGACCCCAACATTCTAGATCAGTCGAGGAGCAATGTCATGTATGTAATGTATGTATTAAACCCCCAACATGTGATATAAAATGGCTCTATTAGTCAGTCTTAGGACTACTCTCCAGCATACATTAATCTACTGCAAGCCAATTTCAATTCCTACACATAGACTCCTGCTTGGCACCAGGGATGTGTTGTCAGTTAAAACCTATTGGTTTCCGTGACACAAAAGACAGCAACAGTTTCAAAGTGTGTGTGATATACTTGAGGGTCAGAGGGAGTTTATAGGGTGTGAGATATATTGCTTGCATGCCTGCCCATTCCTTTCTGAGGATGTAAACTTTTAAAACCCACCTTAACACAGGAAACGGCGAATCCCTCTGAACTTCTTGTGTGCCTCTTGCCCCCCCCACCCCCCATCGCTAACTGTTGAATTGAAAATCGGCAGGAATTTGGGAAATTTGCACTAGGCGTGCTTCTGCCTTTCAATCCGAGGGGGCGAAGTGGCGTATCAAGTTCAGTGAGAAAGGCTGCCATTTCCCCCTCACCAGGGGCTGTGACTAAGAGCCTGTAATAAAGCACTTCCTGTACCTTTTCCTCCTGGTCCTCCTGCTCCGCGCCTCCCACGTCTGATCTCCACGGTGCACAGCACCTCCACACCTCCTCCTGAATGGCCAGAGGGTCAGGCAAAAGGAGAGAGTGTCGAGTGGTCAATCACATTGACTGGGCGTACAGTGAGCTGACAATGGAGAAACAGGGATGTGCTTATTTGAAGGCCACTTTCAATGGTGATTTCAAACAGCTCTGTAGGTGAAAGACTCCCGACCTGTCTAAAACTATACTCTTTATAACATAAAGATGGTAAGTGTGTGTGTGTGTGTGTGTGTGGGTGTGTGTATATGTGTGTGTGCGCATGCATGTGTGTGTTGGGGGGGGGGGGGGGTTGTTCTTTATGGGGAATGTGACATCTGTTTGGGTCTTTGTGAGGGTATGAGGAAGGCAAAATTAGTTTCCCTTGTTGCTGATGGAAAGAGAGAGAGAACAGAGAGCAGTGGAAAGTAAGGCAGAGTTCCTGTTGAGTAATGCGAAGCAGAAACAGATCTCTCCAGCACACATCTCTGCGCTCCTGTTTTCAGTCCCACAGAGGAATGCCAGAGAGCGCAACACACGGCAGTATTCGCTGGAGTCTGCTCTGCCCATGCGTGACGTATTTCACGTCCAAAGGCTGAGGAACAGGTGTTTTCGTCAGCTTTCTTTTTACCTCTTCCAATACAACCACAGTAAAAGGTCATGAAAGAATCATGGAACAATACACTTCAATGCATTATAATACAATACATTGCGATACAATACAATACAACACAATACAAAAATAACACAAACACAAAAACAGTGCAATACAAAAGAAGTGAGTGACAAGTGGAAAATACAGTGTACTGTAGCTGTGGAAAGGTCATGAGGTCAAGACTTTTATGGTCTAAACCTGGATTTTCCACCTCTGCATATGACTTCTAAAATCACTTAAGTGTACTATATATCCCCACCTCAGAGCTGAATGACAACGTCAGAGACGTATGGCTAATCAGTGAAATAAGCTGCCAGAGGTAATGGGTGGAAGAAACACATTTTTACTTTCTGACCCGTGGACTTTCCACCTCTGGTCATACGTTTTGGTAGCGCTGACTTCCTCCAGTCCCTTAGTAGTCTGCTCGTAATATGCGTCAAGTTCACACATTAACGTTACGTACAACAGTGGACATTAGTTAAGAGACGTAACAGGAGCCCTGAGTGTCTTTCATGGCCCAGGGCTGGGGACAGGGTCGCTGTGACACTATTCACTCAGGAAGATCTTCCTGAGCAACTGGCCCCGCGTGCCTCAGAATAACGGAGCTGGAGAGTGTCAGGGAGTCCCTTCCTGTTCCCACAGAGCTACGCTACCATGCAGCTCCCAGTAACACGCGGTGGGTACACCCAATGCCATCTTCGGACCGACAGGCAGGGCGACACCGCACCTCAGCACTAGGGTTGTGCCTGCTTGTCCTGGCCACCCAAAGGAACAGGCCTTCCTCCATGCACACAGGGACTGTCTGCACACAGAACAGTGGGCTGTGAGAGCGTCTCTCCTAAAACGCTTGCGTCCACCTGAACGGCAACTGCGGCGCAGCTGTTCCTCTTAGTGAAGTGTAATTTTCGTAGCCATGGCCACATAATGGAAATCAGTTGCTGCGCAACACTGTAAAAACATCTTATTTAGTGCAGAATGAGAGGGAGAGAGGTGACGGTGAATTCATGAGGTTCATTTGGCACATTATGATCATTCTCATCAATTAGGCTCTCTGTGCTAGTACATTTTGATCAGTTCTCATCAATAAGGCTCTCTGTGCTAGTAGAGAGGACAGTAAACATTGTGGTAATATGGCGTGTGTGAGTGTGTGTGTGCGCATGTGTGTGTGGGTGGGTGAGAGTATGTGTGCGTGTGTGTGTGTGTGCGTGTGCGTGTGTGAGTATGCGTGTGTGAGTGTATATGTGAGGGCGTGTGTGTGTGTGAGTGTATATGTGAGGGTGTGTGTGTGAATGTGTGAGTATGTGTGTGAGTGTATATGTGAGTATGTGTGTGTGAGTGTATAAGTGAGGGTGTGTGTGTGTGTGTGTGTGTGTGTGTGAATGTGTGTGGGTGGGTGAGGGGGGACACACACGAGTCAGTGTTTCCAGTGCGGAGCGGAGGGGCCCAATCTGGCAGTGAGATCAGAGGCTGGCCGCACTCTTGCCTTTGAACTGCTGCAGCGCAGTGTCTGATAAGCAGCCATGTGGGTGAGTCAGGAGCTCTGCGTAACTCCACACATTCCTGCCGAGCTGAATGCCAGGCCACGGTGCGGTCACTCTGCCCAGGGAGCGAGGCCCCCGCTCCAGCCAGCCGGAGCTCGTCCGCCCTCGCCCGCCAGCCACCTCCGCACTCACAACCACGCACACCACGCCATTAGCATGCTGGAGCCCTGCGCGAGCATGCCTTCATAACCGCCCTCGTAATCAGCCTCTCAGGGGGGCTGAGCGCGGTTCGATTCCCAGTAGCCTGTCTGTACACGCTACGCGGTGCCAATCCTGACCTTGCGAAATGACTGGCCAGGGCTGGCAGCGGGGAGACGGACAGAGAGGCACTTTGAGATTAGGTTTCAAATAATGCTCACCATGAGGGAATATCACACAAATGCACTTCTCCGCTTCTGCCACTGAGAGGTGGGCAGCGTGGGGGCACAGGATCACCCTAAAAAAAAGAAGAAAAACATTTCTGCCATTTTTCATGAACTACTCTTATGCTTTTACCAAACTATGAGTGACTTGCCTCATCTATTTGATTTAGCTTTCTGTTTTTGAAGGGTTATGCTATCTGTTTTTGTTGCTAAATTTCATTCCTTCACCGATCATAAAATGATGGATACTTACCACAGGGAAGCCCAACATAGAAAACACTTAATCTCCAGTATTTCTCACAGAAAGTTATTTATAGCTAAACTGACCATGAATCCAGCAATGTGAACCTGAGTCTAGACAAGCACTAGGGTCAAGCATGAAGGCATCAATTTTAATGAAAAACTATGTCTTTTAAAAATAATATATTACATTTAGGAAAAGTATTTTGTATGGAAAAGTGCTTGTGGAGTAGCAAAGTGTAGTCATGCGCAGAACAAACGTTTATGGATGTGGTGCCAATGGATGTTTTTCGAGTTTCAGACACTGAAAACTGTGTATTAACTGATATTCTGAGCAACAGCAGCAACATTAAGGGTACTATAGTGGAGAATCCAAACCACAATGATCTCCCCTTCATGAAACCATCAAAGCTGTTTTCTCCAAAACCAGAAATATTAAGTCAATAAACTGCTGCTCGAAAATGTAAAATGCATTAAAATGCACTCCTTCACAAGGCAAGGCAATCTTAGAAAGCTAGTACCCTTACTTGCTAGGCTTATAATATGAGCCTGACACAATTCTCTGGCCAATGCGGCATAACACCGCATCTTGATGAAAGCATGTTGCTAATAAACCAATGGCCAGTTTCCATTTCTGACAAATCGCAGTCTTGTGTAGGTAGGATTCTGATGGCAGGCTTATCAATATTCAGCCACCATAAAAATATTTTTCCTGAAAAGCTGGTGGAGTTACTATGCACACTGAGAATTACTGTAGGAATGTCAACAAACCATATAACCAAAATAGACCTACTGCTTACCACTGGAGACACAACCGACCAAATCCTAAGAAATATGTTGCCACAGATCGGATTGTTGGAAGCATAAGCCTGAACAGTGCATGTACTTCCGTCGTCCAATGAGAGATTGAACATTGGCTCAGGCGGTACGAGCGGTTGTCTGGCAGGGCGAAGGGTTGCCGGTTCAATTCCTCCCTGGGTGTGTCGAAGTGTCCCTGACCAAGACACCCAACCCCCAAATGCTCCTGACGAGCTCATGGCAGCCAATCGCTGTTAATGAGTGTGTGTGTGTATGAATGGGTGAATGAGAAGCATCAATTGCGCAGTGCTTTGGACAAAAGCACTGTATAAGTACCAGCTGTTTACATTGACATTTATTGGATAAATACAGTACAAGTATGCAGAGGATATTGTTTGGTATACGACCTCAGAACTGTCAGAGTAACATTTATATCAGCAGCCAAATAAAGAACACCTGCCACAGAGCTGTCCAATCCTACTGAAATGCTTGTTCATGTCTACACTCCGAATCAGAGTGCAGCCTGGCTTTTGACATCTAGGAAACACAAAACACAGATTGACACCGCAGATGTAATGGCTGAATAATTATGCGCAAACTATTCCACACTGGGGGGATCATGAAGTGGCTGCAAAACCACATATTCCAGGAAGAATGTCCCCTCCACATACCCTTGCCTCTTTTTTCAGTGGTTTTAAGGCGGGGGGGGGGGGGATCGAAAGCCACGTCAGTTACAATTTCATCAAGAATCTTGGAGGTTCTTCTGGGTTCTGTTCACACAGCTGTAGTCAGCCCTCAGTGCTAATATGTTGAGAAAAGTATGTAGAATATCTACAAAGAGGGGCCAGCTGTTGGACACACACACACACACACACACGCACAGGAAAGGTGAGACCTGAGCGGTCGTCTCCTGGGTGGTCTTTGTGTGAAGATAAGGCGAGTATGCTAAACCCCCAGGTAAGCAAAAGCACAAGTTTGGGGATCGTTTCAAATTCCAGCACTTGTTTTGTCAGCATCAAGGCTTCTCTTGGTGTGGAAGTTCTGCATGTGGTTTGCTGTATGAACCGTTTCTGGGAGTCAGATTAAAGAGATGATCTAATGACAACAAGAAGGGAGCATGAGTACTTTAAACTATATAAACCTTCAACCTAACAGCCCTGGGGTCTTGCTAAACTTATCCATCTTGTTTGGGCAGGATTATGTCTGCAAGCTTTAATGGATGTTGTTCTCACTTTGTGGGGGAGCAGGACAGACATGAGGATGACGAAGGTGGAGATGAAGAAGAAGATATTCGAAACGAGGAAACAAACGTGGTAATCCACTCATTTTGAACCCAATCCTCTGTAGCTTTCTATTTTTGTAAAAATCCCTGTCTTTTTTCTGGTTACTGCAACAACAATGTATATTCTGAGGACAAACCCTTTGATGTTCTCATTCAGTTACAGACTTAAAGCAGAGGAGAGGAGAGCGAGGGACCGAGAGGGGGAGAGGGATGGGGGGAAAGAGATTTTGTGGTTTGTCTCTTTCTCTCCTGGCAAGGCATCTGACGTCTCGATGCAAAGACGAAAATTCTGTTTCGCCTGTTAAAGCGTCAGTCAAGCCACGCAAAGGTTTTCATTCTCGGTGGTGGCTGGGCCGTTGTGAAGGCCGCTTACATGCTTTTCAAACAATAACAGCCCGCTGCCTCCGCTGCCAAGGCTCCGGCATGCCAGCACATCCTTTATAAATCCTTGAACCGACTACAAACGCAAAGCATTTACTGAAATAAAAAGAGTCCATCCACTGAACAGTGTAATTAAAGTAAATCTAATATGGTTATATTTCGGTTGACAATGGACAACATTTTTTTTGCTACTCCGTGTATTATTATGGAAACCCTGGGTTTGTGCAGCCACTGGCGAAATTAAAGGGAAACCACATCACATCACCGCGATACATAAAACCAGTAATGAACATTATTTCAGCTTTAAAACGCAGGTGCGCTTTAAATAGTGCTAAACGGCCTCGGTAATTGGCGCGATTCAAATGCAACGTGCACTCTCTGGATTCTCTCTTTTGCAATTCTGCACAATCTCACTTGACTTCCTCTCTGACACGAAGTTCAAACATTCCTGGGAATCAGCGTATCCTGCACACTCTTAAATCAGCCCACACGCTCTCGCCGGCTTAGACTTCTTCAGTCTCCGCTCCTGCCCTTTGAAAACATCAGTCCACAGCCATATCGGAATGTTTTATCCATGTTGTTGCTACGCTGAGTCGACAGCTTTCATGAATCGATGGCGAAAGCTTGTATTGTCGTTTCTTTATTTGTTTTGCAGACAGTTGCCTAACTCTTGTGTCACTTGGCTCCTTTCCTAACACTCAGCTGGATATTAAACTGATGCAATTCAGGTGTCTTGTTCAGTGGTACAGTAGTTGTATGCCACCAGGGATTTGAGACTGCACTCTCTATTTCTAAATATACTGCCAGTCTCCTTGCTCTGGTTTTGTGTTGTTTTGTGTGCACAAATATTGTATGCCAAATAGTTATTATGCTACACAACTATTCACCAAACAACAGTTTGATATAGCCCTTGACAGTGAGGTGCGGGGGCGACATGGCTCAGGCAGTAAGAGCAGTCATCTGGCAGTCGGAGGGTTGCCAGTTTGATCCCCCGCCCGGGCTGTGTTGAACTGTCCCTGAGCCAGACACCAAACCCCCAAATGCTCCTGACGTGCTGGTCGGTGCTTGTGTGTATGAATGGGTGAATGAGAAGCAATTGTATAGCGCTTTGGATAAAGGCGCTATATTTAAATAAATAAAACGCCAATGCCAAAGTACGCGCCTGTATGAGAAACACTATATTCTATCTGCTTCAGCCTCAATATTTTCCACAAAATTACATTTTTGTGTGCAATAGTCACTGTGTGCTTGTTTTTATGCACATTTTTGACACCGGATCAGTTTATGCGCTGGAGCTAATGAGACGGTGTTATACACACAGAGGCACTAATCGATTCTTCACATTGCACAAGAAGAAGGGCATCTGCAATGATAATCCTGAAATAATAACACTACATGATATCATCACATGATCTATCACACAAAATATTACAATCAATCAGCCAATGTTTTAATGGTGTAACATTGTGAATATTTGATCATGATGTACTGATGCTACTCAGAACTCACTTCTCTATCAAGGTTACACACATGCCCTTTGACCTTTTAGTATGAAGACAAAATAGTGGGGTAATAATTGACTGGGTAATAATATTTAAAAGCATATTACCACAGTTCATATTATTATATTTCATATTTGAGATGATTTGCATGTTATATGGCAGTAGAATTGAAAAGATTGCGGTTGTTTTTGTCTCAGTCTCAGTTGTTTTTGTTGGTGTTTATTTCTTGAATTCTTCTCAACATCAAACAGTGACACGTCGCACGACCACAAATGTTTGCGTACCGGCGATTTGCACAAGGTGGAGCGCAGCCTTGCTTTGATAGCGGGGGTGTTATTTAGTGCTGCTTGACTTGCCGGTGGTGTGCGAGTTTGCTCGGGTTTTCTTACAGAATTATTTATCCCCCGCTCCAGAGCCTACAGGCGTCTTCCCCTGCTGTCCCACTGCACCGCGTCAGACTGGGAAACGCACTAATTACTCTTAATTAAGATGTGCTGCTCTCCCGTTCCGCAGTGTGGTTTTAAACACCGCTCCGCCGTAGCAGAGGCACCCGGCGCTAAAGTGAACGAGGATGCGCAGAACCGGGCGGTGGTTTTTTCAGGCTTGTGCGTGTCACTGTCACCGACGAGCTTCTTTCTGCGCTTACTGAATCTCACGCATGAACTCTGTGACCGAGTGTCTGTTCTTTGTTTTTTTTTTTATCTGTCTAAATCTTATCTTTGATCTATAAATGAGACTGCCATACCGTTTGGTCATGCCCCTTATCCAGATAATATGTCAGCCCTTACAAGAGAAGAAGCGCAGTTTCTAGGTAAAGCTCTTCCTGTCTCCCTCCCACAGACAGCGTTCTGAGCCTCCTTCACGGTCTTCAGGGACCGTGGTACCTGTCAGAGGTCATAAACACGTTTAAAACGTCTAAAACGTGTCCGCATCTCCAGCACCGCAAACACGGTCACCCAATCACCTCCATCGCCCAGTGAATTTATACCGAGGGGGCGGGGTGGGGTGGGGGTGGCATTAAAGAGATAATCAAAGCAACAGAACAGGGATTGTGCTTCTGGAATGCAAAGTATTAGAGAAAAAAGAAAAAAAGCGGGGCTTGATCCTGTGCAGCTAGTCCTTCCCACAGGCAAAGTTATCTTTTAAAGAGCCGTCGCTGTCTGCTGCCTTCAATAACTGACAAATAAAAATAACTAAAAGTTAAACCTCTGCCAAAATACCTGCTGATGTGATCACTCACACTAAAGCACACATGGACCAACAAACACACACACACACACATACACACACACACACACGCACATACACACACACACAGTCAGGCACACATACGCACACACACGCAAAGACACACACAGAGTCAGGCACACATACGCACACACACATATACACACAGTCAGGCACACAAACACACACATACACACAGTCAGGCACACATACACACACACACACACACATATACACACAGTCAGGCACACAAACACACACATACACACAGTCAGGCACACATACGCACACACACATATACACACAGTCAGGCACACAAACACACACATACACACAGTCAGGCACACATACGCACACACGCATATACACAGTCAGGCACACAAACACACACATACACACAGTCAGGCACCCATACGCACACACACATATACACACAGTCAGGCACATACACAAACACACACACACGCACAGACAGTCAAGCCCACACACACACACACACACACACACACACACACACTACCAAATCCAAATGCACACACATATACAAACCCACGCCGACATAGTAAAACAATGTTATGAAAAATCATAGAAAAACAATCATTCCAGGACAGGCTGAATGTATATGCATCTAGAATTCAGATGTAACTAATGCCTACATCTGAATTCTGAGCCATACTATATTCAAACATCCCACCTTGGTTTAGTGTGAAAGGGAATGTGGAATTAGCAGAATAAAGAGCAATGATGGATTTCTGGGGTGTCCATGTGCTTTTTAGTGATTTTTGAACAAGACCCTACCTGTTCCGCTGGCGGGCATGATGTATTCAAATCAAATGATGTTTAAGCGTATGACATATGACTTTTCACACTGCTGTGTAACATTCAGGATCCGAAGGCCTGCCAATTTCTATACATATTTTATGCATGAACATGACAATACACACACCAGGGCACGCATAAAAACATGCCCACACACATCACACTATCACCACACAAAAACACAAACATGGAAATGCCTGTTATGCCATCCCACACACAAACAGATTATTATTATTCATGCCTCTCACTTATAAATGAGGTGGGATCCGCACAATCTGTCTGTCAGGTTTCATTAACACTAACAGCATGATTTACTAACACATTTAGCACATGCAAAACTTTTCAGCACACACAAAACTAATAACACAACCAACGATTCCTGCAAAACAAATAGCATGACCAATCCTTGGACCGTGTTAGTGCTGTTGCGTGCACTAAAAGGTTTTTCATGTGCTAAAGGTCTTAGTAATGCAGGCCCTAAATGTTTTGTCATAGCATTCTTGTTTCCTTGTCGGATACAATAAAACTACATTGGCATTCCTAGTGACAAACTCCAAGCAACAATAGCCCAGAAAATAGGAAAATTCTTCTTATTTGTGACCTTTGGTCCTTACAGAGCAGAACATCCAACTTCGCTGCAGAAAGTGAAACTGTAAGATGGATGAAAGACACAGAAATAAAGTGGGAGTGATGGCACATTTTTGTTCTTCAAGGATCAAATTTCCTAAATGTACAGCCATGTTCTATTTGGTACAAATGTGTACTTTTTCCCACACAAAAAAGGTACAAATTAATTATTTATTGCTGGCTAGGGGTGCAATTTTATGTATCTATAGGGTACTGGTCCAGCGACAAACATTTGTACCTTTTTAGGCACTTTTCGTACCTTTATTTCTGAGAGTGTGTGATCAAAGGGGAGTCTGCCGTGGTGTTTATCAGCCACTGGGTCCTCCAGTGTGTGGGAGTCAGGCTCGGTCCCAGCTCTCTGGCAGGGCACAGGGGAGCAGGCCACGGACCCCCTGTGATAACAGGAGCTTAGGCATGCCCTACTCAGTTCACACAGCCCTCTCTCCGAGTGGCGTGGGAAATGTGTCACATGACCCAGAGCTGCGCTCCACCCCAAACCTGCCACAAAAAAAAAAAAATTCTTTCTCTGTCACTGTTGAGTCTTTTGCTCATTATTTCATCGAGGAAGCTCAACTGGGTAAAAAGGTTTAAATATTACTACAGTACCAAGACTTAGATAAACAAAGGTTAAAGTATAGAGTATAACTTTTCACTTTCTTTTGAGGTTTTAGAAAGATGTTTTCTCTGAGGAAGAAATTATTTTTAACATATATTTATTCAAAAACCTGACAAGCAGCAGCATAAACTAAAAGTATGAATAAATCATAATGCATGCATGTATATGTATATGTATATGTATATGCAGAAATGTCTTACTGTACATATGAAACAATCACACTTCTGCTATATTCAACAATAGAGCAAAGGGAACACAACACCTGGTAGGAAAGGTAAAGTCCCAGCAGGACGTATTCTATTTTAAGAACACAACATTGTAGACTCCTGGATTACAGACGTACTGTACACTTGGAGTGTATTGGTGTATTAGCATATACCCAAGCTGCTGTTGATAACTAAATGGAGATTACTTCATGGCCCACTTGATAAACGAGGGCTTGGTCGGTTGGCCTCAGCCGTTAAGGGAAATACAGTGACGCATTGTTACGAAAGGGGAGGTCTTCAGTCCACACGTTGGGAATTTCAAGTGTAGGAGCCAAGCCCGAAATGTCCCAATGTCGGCTAGATGACAGGGCCGGGGAGCCAAATCACTTTATCGACAGAAACAGCTCTCTTATTGTGGAAGGGCTTCAGACGGCTGTTTGTTTTTCCGAGAGCCATCCTGCTTAATTGACAGCCACAACAAGGAGCCGGTTTGGCCCTGCTGGGCGGCGTGGCCAGGCCCGTAATCACCACGGCGATTTGTGTTACAAAACATCAAATGTGGTAACGTCTGCAGGAATTTGCATTGAGCCTTTGATCTTTGGAATTTAAACAAAGCATGACTTGCTATGCAAAATGGGTGAAGGTTACACCTCCAGCCAAAAGCACCTTCGCTGTGGAGATTAGCGCAGGGGAAAAAAACACAAGAGGGACACATAATTCAGCCGTGATCCTGCTCTACACGGGAACAGTGCCGGTCCCTTACAGGCTGAACCTCACGGTTGTCGAGATCTGAAATACACGACAGGGAACAAGCAGGGACGGTGACATGTTGCAAGGTGCAGTTGTTTTAGCTTTAAGCTTCTTTTGAAAGACGGAGAAATCAGAAAGCCAGAAAGAGGAGCGTGTAAGCCAGTCTCCAGTCTTCCTTTCTGGAGATTTAGAGAGGAGAAAGTAGGACTTCAAACCAACTCAAAAACAAATGGCGGTGTAATCTTCAAGGCGCAAAGAGGGATCTTGTAACATGAGAATGCGCAATCAGAACAGCTGTATTCGAATTCTTACACTTGAATTCATCATACTTTGATGTTATTATGTTTTTTACTTTTACCCTGTAACATTCATAAGCTGTCTTTGAAGCTAGTGGAATGGAAACAGTCGTACAGGACGGTGGGGTTACTCTTGTAGCCCAGAAACAATCCAGCACATCTTACTCAGCAACACCCCCCCCCCTCTTATGAACCCCTGTACTTTCCTCCTCTGCATCTGGGCTTTAATCAACAAGCCAGATTGATTTTGGCCACGATAACTTGACATTTAACCCTCAGAGCCGGCTATAGTGAAGACACCCAAGAATGCTCTCTTTACACACACACACACACACACACACACACACACACACACACGTACAGCCGCGGCTTTGTCATAGGAGCGCCTGTGCGCGCGGGGCGTATTATGACTGGAATGTGACGGGATGACCGCGGGAATGTTGTAATATTCCGGATGGGGGACAGGAATGGGAGAGGACCGTTATTAATCTGCGAGTGTCAGTCAAAGCGTGTGGAAAGTGAAGGTGCAGAGTTGGGAGGGGATCGCTTAATTAAACCCCCGTCAGCAGCCTCCCACAGCGGAATGCACGCAGTAATGAGAGACAGGGGCAGCTTGTGTGCGGAGAGCAGCACTTCTGGGAGAGGAGTTCTGATGAGTGCAGCGACAGGCGGGAAAATCTATCTGCATGAGGTCCCATCAAATAGGGTCTTTGTTTGAAAACAAATATGCACACACACACACACACACTAGCACACAAACACGCAGACATATGTACAAACACACACACATATGCGCACATGCGCACACACACACACACGTACACACACGTACACACAAACTGGATTGATGCAATTACAAAGTTCCCTGACAGCCACAGAAACTGTTGAAAGATGACTTTTCATTTTGTATTTTTTATGACTGCTTCCCGGATTTAATGACACTGCAGCCATAACTTACGCTCATATAATATGTGACCACAATTTAAATGAAGTTGTGGCTTGCGCAATCAATGCAGACATCACACCATTGTAGTCACGTACGCACCTTGTTGACTGCAGGCTGGGAGTGGCCTGTCCTTCCCTGTTCTCCCAGCCCACTGTCTTCCACTGGAGCTGGAACGCACCTCTTCTCCATGGCAACACCGAGGCTGGGCTGCAGATCTGAAATCACCAGAAGAAGACACATACCTCTATATCACCGGCACAGAACACAGGCCCAGATGAAGGGCATTAGCACATGAATGCTGAGGCGTCAGGCAATGAATTACCATTTCAATGACGACGCCGCAATGCGATAACGTTAGATGATGCACATCTATATCATCTCTTTGTTTTGTTGGGTAGCCAGCAGTGTGGGGAGCAGATAATGGCGCAGTGGAGATATACCGCAAATACAATAATAACAGTTCTTAGAAAAGTGTCCTGAGGCTACCCCTCGGGATGCTCTGTCCTAACTGAGCTCTCAATTACCTCACCGAATGTGAGACTGTACTTTCACCTTTGGCACTGGCTCATAAAGATAAAAGATTTTCAAGCTGTATTCCTAAATGCGCGCGTAGGCAGACAGCCAGAGGTGGCTCTTAAATAACAATAAATGTATATACACGGCAAATATGTTGTACTGATATAATATATGAAACACATAAGACAGGGATACACCAGTAGAGGAAGATGCAGATCAAATAAACACAGCTAAAGGGGAAACAAACTAGAGTGGAGTTGTGCTTGTTTAGGCACTTCCCATGCAGTTATCCGCGGGCCGATCCCAAACAGACATGACTGCGAACATTATGCCTGGTTGACTCCTCCCCTCAAAGCGCTGGGCCAATGGGGAGGCTCCATGCCCTGCCCCCCGCCTCAAAGCGCTGGGCCAATGGGGCGGCTCCGGGGCCCTGCTGGGCACCTGGACGGGTGCCAGCGCTGCCTAACTCAGGATGTGACCGAGCGGAGAATTAGCCATGTCTGAGTACTGCCTGTAATTAACCCCCCAGATCAGGGCAGAGCCAGCCTGCCCCGCATGGCAAGGCCCCTGCGCCCCGGATCCTGGAGCTATTCCCACGCCACTTTATACAAACACAACAGCAGAACTAACACTCCTTTTCACACAACTCAGTCCGCTGTATCAAAATAAACTGCAAACATTTCCACTCACACTGTACGCAACACTCCATATCGGTAGCCTCCTCTTCATATTTGCAAGTGTTACATGTGCAGGGGGCAGTCATCTGACATGAACACTAAGCAATGATCTAATACTGAAGCCTAAGATTTAGGTTCGAGTCAGACTCGCCCTATTAGCCTTTGACATACTCAGCTCAGTTTTATACAGTATGTAAATCTGACACGGACACACACCTGACCATAAGTATACCTGTCTCGCCATCATCAAATCAACAAATCCTGTCAAGGTCTGATTTGGATTGTGCTTTTTAAATAAAGAACGCCTTTTTTGATGAATCTTGTAGCAAGTAAAAATAAAAAAACAGACTTTGAAATATACTCAGTGAGCACTTTATTAAGTATTTATGAGATTTATTGGTCTGCTGCTGCTGCATACCCGTTGTAATGTGTGGTTATTTGCGTTACTGTCACCTTCCTGTCAGCTTTGACCAGTCTGGCCCTTCTCCACTGATCTCTCTCATTAACAACATGTTTTTGCCTGCAGAACTGCTGCTGTTTTTTGTTTTTTTTCCGCACCATTCTCTGCAAACTCTAGAGACCGTTGTGCATGAAAATCCCAGGAGATCAGCAGTTTCTGAGATATTCAAACCACCCTGTCTGGCACCAACAATCATTCCATGGTCAAAGTCACTAAGATCACATTTCTGATGTGAGTACCTTCTGAAGGCATCTTGCTTGCAGACTGAATTGCAATAAGTTACAAATAAATGATAAGAAAGTATATACATTACATTAGTCGCATTTGGCAGACTCTCTTATCCAGAGTGACGTACAGTTGATTAGACTAAGCAGGAGACAATCCTCCCCTGGAGCAATTCAGGGTTAAGGGCCTCGCTCAAGGGCCCAACGGCTGTGCGGACCTTATTGTGGCTACACCGGGATTAGAACCACCGACCTTGCGGTCTCAGTCATTTACCTTAACCACTACGCTACAGGCCACCCCATGTACAGTAGCAAAACAAGAATGCTTCTCTTGGAAACGTGCTTAAATCACTACATTCCTACGGGATGGCCTGCTGTTTGATTCAAATGTTAAAAAATGAACTTCTCTCCATGCAAGTAAAAAATATATATTTTAAATTTGAACATCACTGACATGTTTCAGCACTATGCCTCCTTCAGGGTGTAGTAATGGTAAGAGTTCAACAGGTCCTTTTATCACAACAGGTGGAAGCCTAAGACAACCATTTTTTAACCAAAAATATCTTAATAGAAGTTGCAAGAATTAATATATACCAACATTTCACAAACATCACAGCTGTCCAGCATAAGAAATACACAACACACATGAAAAGCTTCAGACTCCAGTCAATGTTTTTTCTCCAACTGTTTGTATAAGTATACCAAGTTAGTCAAAATATAGAGTGCATCGTACTTCCTTTTTACAATGCTGCATGATTCATTCATGGACCTGAAATTCAGAAATTCCTCACGTGGAGCTTCAAGTTAGAGCAGTCAATTATCACACAGTGGACAGACACGCCGGTTAACTGAACAACCTGCTTCTCTGCTGCAGCCGTTGGAATTTCCCATGGTACCGGTGCATTGTCTCAAGGGATTTGAGACTGCAAACAAGTAAACTGCAGGAGCCTTGAGCAGCAGCACACCTGTCAAACAGAAACGGGGCAGAGGGAAGGGGAGATCATATAAATCCCAGCCATTAGGAGAAACACCTGGAGATGACTCCTGGTCCCAGGGTTTTGTTTCCTTTTTCGAGAAATGACAGGGGAAGAAAAAGGATTCACTCCGTAGGAAACAGAAATCCCACCTCCTTTGAACAAGCAGAGCAGATTTGTGTTGGTGAACTTGCGGTATACGCTAAGATGAAAAGTATGGGCTGTCACTTTGAAATCCTCCTCCAGTCAAAATTAACATTTTATTTCAACTGCAGCCAAGAGACGGAGAACAGGGCACTGCAGCCGGCTTTGGGCAAGTCACATAATTGTTTATTGTGTGCAAACTTTGGAGAAGCAATCTTACTAGAATACATTCATTGTGTGGGAAGTGGGGGGAATAGCTAGAGGAACCACAAAGGGGGAGATTAGGCTTAATTTCTCAGTAGGAGAACCACATTAAAGTATAAAAATTGGCCCATTATTATGGTAACATCACTTTTCTTTGTAAGTACAGCACCAGTCAGAATTTGGACACACCTTGCCTTTTTCAGGCTTTTTTGATTCATGTTTTATTTTCACTGTTTGTAATCAAACAATTCATATGCAGTCAAAGTGCAGATTATCGGCTTTTATTAAACCACTTTTTTTTATACATTTTGGTTTCATAATGTAGTAATTATAGCACTTTTTATATGTAGCCTCTCCCCCCTCCCCCCTCATTTTAATGTTTGAGACAAATTAACATAATGTCCAATAAAATAGTCATGTTTTGTATTTGGTTGCATATCCATTGCATACCATGACTTCCTCATGTCTGTGACCTATAAACATCTGAATATCTGGATATCTTATTTTCAGGTTGTCCTACAAGCGATACTATAACTCTTTGCATTTGAATGGATCTCTATGGGAATTTGGGGATGGGACTAGATTCAACTGTAAATTATGCTGTATAGTATGGAACACATTTGTTGGCTAAATGTCATCAAGGGTCTGAGGTATCAAACCAGCCTCAAACGACTGTTCTGCTACGAGATATACAGTAGATACTTCAAGGGTTGTTTCTCCTGAATAATTCTTCCATTGAGTTCAACAGGAACATTATCTACAGCATATCTGGCAGCAGCATGGTGGTTTGAGACTCATCGGTAACTTAGACCCTCGAAGACAAAGAGCCATTTAACCAACAAATGCACTGTTTTGGCATAATGTACAGCTGAATCTAGTGCCACCCCCCAGTTCCCAGAGAGACCCGTTCTAAGATTTTTGTATCACTTGTATGAGAACCTGAAAATATGATATCCAGACTCTGGTGATGTTGATAGAGGTCACAGACTTCAGGAAGTCATGGCATGCAAACAGTAAACAACAAAATACCAAACACGATTATTTTATTTGACATTATTTTAATTTGTCTCAAACTTTGACAGCCATGTGTGTTGATAACCGCAAGAAAATATATATTTTTAAATGATTTGGCAATGTCCATAAAACAACCAAACATGTAAGAGTAAAAACACAACACTTGCACCTCCCGTGCTAGTACAGCTTTTCCCCAAATCCTGAAAACTGTGCAAAAAGGACAGTGAAAAGGTACCGTATGCTTTACAGATACACAAGCAGACATATTTATGAAAATATTTCATAAAATTCCCAAGAGCTGGGAAGTGAATTCATGTAGTGTTATCACCCTCATTCCACAGTAACATATGGCTGTATTTACAGTATTTGTGGTGATCTCCCCCCCATTCCACAGTAACATATGGCTGTATTTACAGTATTTGTGACATGGCCCATGCAGGCCCATAGGTTCAAGGATATTTCCCAAATGTTGCATTCACTAGAAGTAAAGTATCAGCATTACACAGAGGGGGATAAACAAACAGAAAGGAATAGAGTGATTTAGTCCAATGGGTGGGCACTTTTTCACCCTTTAGAAATAGCCTAGCCTGGTTTTGCAACAACTGGGACCGTATGATAATAGCACTGACTGACAGTATGGAGAAAATAAATCAGGAAAATGTTACTTGCGATACACGAACGTGTGTATCTGGCTCATTTTTAGGGTCGCTGCAATGCTTTCCGGCATATGTCAAATGACCTTCTCATGGCAACGCTAAATCTATTTGTCTCAGTCAACAAATATTAAAAAACATCAATTTAACAAACCAGGTCTTGTGACAATGGGAATTAATACTGTATCTGCAGAAACATGCTGGCACACACACACACACACACACACACAAACTGCAGTTCCTATTTCCTTGGTTTTTTAAGTCATATTTTCTGAAAATGGCCTGCAATTGGCCTTCAATAGCCTGGTCATTCACAGGAGATACACTCTGTTAGCAGTAATGTATCTAGATGGCAGTAAATGCATGAAGTCGATATTTTACCAAACTCACTTCTTACCTTTCCTATGCAAGATAATTATGATGAAAAAAGTGTTATTTGTGGCTGGACTCAAGTATGTGGGATTATACGACACAGTGTTTGTTTGCATTTAGTCACAATGCACAGCATGAATACTCCTTTCAAGAGCAAATAACAGATTCATTCTGTATATACATGGGGACATCGACCATTTCCCACTTTCTGAAATGTGTATTTATGGTAATTGATTAGTACATAACCTCAACTGTCTCCAAGTATTATAAAATATACCTCTACAGGATAAGGCACAATCAGTTTAATTAAACAAACAATAATATAATATCCTGTAATATAACACAGTATTTACACAGAATGGCTATAGTTGCAATTTTTTCAGCAACAAAACAAATGTTCCTCATAATCCTGTGCCAGCTTTCTCTGACAAGAAAAGGCTTAATCGTTTAGGTTTTCACCAAAACTTCTTAGCTACACAGAAAATATAGGCAGACATTTTCACACAAAATCTAGCCCTTTTGATGTTGGGCTTGGTGTAACCTGATAAGCATGTTAGCCTTTCTAGCTGTTATGGAGGCAAAACTTTAGAAATTGGGCCTGAGATCATGAGGTGCAATTACGCCAGCCTGGATCCATCTTTCACTGCCCAGCATTTAGGAAGTGAAATGTTTATTAAACTTTACAACAGGGCCGCAGGATCCTTTGAAATAGTACACATACACACACTAGGCAAGGGTAAGGAACAACTATTGTTTGATTCATGAGCAGTGTGTAGAAACAAACTGGGTTAACTACATTCAGTTCAAGCAGATTACATCTAATGTTAAACATATGGCTGGAGTTGAGGAGTTTCTTCAAAAACAAAATCTGCTCATGACGGCATGCTGTGTATGGAAAAATACCAGTGTTTCTGATACCTCTGCAGCTTTGTATGTAAGTTATAATGAGAGAAATAAGCCTTTGACTGGACACATATACACACACATGCATACACACACACGCACTCATACATACACACACACGCATACACACACACATATATGCGCACATACACACACACACAAAGAAACATGCACACAAGCATGCACACACACAGACATACACACGCACACACTCATGCACACACACAGACACACACACGCACACACACATTTAAAACAACCTACAAAGTGTTTTTGAAGATTCATTTTATAATGCAGAAAAACGGTTATAAAGCATGAAATGGAAGTGTGGAAATGTGCCACGTTATTGGGGGAACCAAACACAGATGTCCAAATTCTTGGAACCGAAACAGGGCCCCAGCGCATTAAACGAAGCCACCTGACTGAGCTGGGAGCGATCCAGCTCTCACACACCTGCGGACACGTGTGAGCACCTGCACAAAGCCCCGCGGCGGCTCCCCGCTCTGAGAGACAGCGCCATCTCTGGTGAGTGCGGGATACTGCTACGCATTTAGCCACGCTAAAGGAGGTCTGAGTCATTTATCTACCTGCTTTTTATTTCGTATTGCTCAAACAAGTTCACCCAACCCAACGAAGAAGGGCTGAGAGATCCGTTAGCACAAAAACGTTTAGTCGGAAAAAGGGAGAAATCACAGGTTGGGGAACAAGCTGAACTGACCCCACACAAAACACCAGAATAATGACTCCACAAAACACCGTGATAATTACCCCACAAAACACCATGATAATTACTACAGCTAATGAGGTTGACAGTAACACTGTTTTCACTTGTACCCAGTGTTGATTTTTAACAGATGTACACTCAGTGAGCACCTTATTAGGTATTTATTAGACTTATTAAGTCTTCTGCTGCTATAGTCTATTCACTTAATAGGTTTGACACTGTGTATTTAGAGATGCTCTTCTGCATACTGCTGTTTGATTGCGTGGTTATTAGCATTACTGTCACCTTCCTGTCATGTTTGACCAATCCGACTCTTCTCCTCTGACCTATCCTAATAACAACTTGTTTCTGCTCGCAGAACTGCTGCTCACTGGATGTTTTTTCATTTTTCAGGAGATCAGCCATTTCTGAGATACTCAATCCACCCTGTCTGCCACCAAAAATCATTCCACGGTCAAAGATCACTAAGATCACATATCTTCCCCATTCTGTCATTTGGTCAGAAGAACAGCTGAACCTCTTGACCACGTCTGCATGCTTTTATGCATTTGGTTGCTGCCACATGATTGGCAGAATAAATATTTGCATTAACAAGCTGGTGTACCTAATAAAGTGCTCACTGAGTGTCTGTAAATGGCTGCATATTCTGCTGTTCACAAGATGGGAAGCCATGGTGGGTGTGTGCAGGGCAATGGCCAAAAACACTATAGGCCGGCTCGCTCTCCTCTCCTCGATGTTGCTCAGTGGAGCCTTGTCTTAAACACACGGGGGCTAGCAGGGGGAGAAAACCTGAACGGCCTTGAGCATATATTTGTGTTAGACAGACTTGCACATTTGTTTTATCTGCTTCAATTTATTTGTACTAGCATAATATATAAATTTTGACAGGGATGTGGTGTATATATGTGTATTTGAACAGGGGTAAGGGAGGGGAGTGGGGTGGGTTTTTTCATCTTTCCACAGAATGTTACTTCTTTTTTAAAAAACAATGGCCCTGACAAAGAAAATGTTTACCTGGGAAGATTTTGCAAGCTCCTGTCTGTAATCCTTGTCAATCTGCTTCAACCCACGGTTGTTCTAAAAGAACAAAAAGGAAGCAAGAGAGAGAGAGAGACAGATAGAGGGGATTGAGAGAAAGAGAGATAAGAAAGGGTTGGGAGAATGGGAGAGATAGACAGGGTTGGGAGAGAGAGGGAAATAGAGCGAGAGAGATTGGGAGAAAGAGAGAAAAATAGAGATAGAGAGGGTTGAGAGAAAAAGAGGGAGAGAGAGGGGGGAGAAAAATGGTGAAATAAAAAGAAATAGAGATAGGCGGTTGAGAAAGAAATAGAGATAGAGAGGGTTGGGACAGAAAGAGCAAGAGAAAAAAAGAGAAATAGAGAGTGTTGAGAGAGAGAGAGATAGTGAGAGAGAGAGAGAGGGAGAGAAGGAGGGAGAGAGAGAGAAACATGAGACCGGATTGGCCTGCAGGAAACGCACGCACAGACACTTTTCCGCTGACCCCTGAGCCTGCGGCTCATCTGCGGGCCTGTCGCGGAGGACCAGGCCCAACGCCAGCCCTGACGCCCCTCTGAGGCAGCCAGAGCAGCACAGGGGTCTGCCTTTGATCCCCGGCCAACTATTCATCACTTAAAAGGAAGAAGAAGAAGAGGGAAAAAAAATCAACCTCTGCTGCCAATTATTAGAAAAACATCAAGGCCTCTGTGGAAAGAGAAAGGAGGAGGAGTTTAGGAAAAAAAAACGACAACACAAGTTTATCAGGATGACTCCAGCTAAGCCAATGAGACCTCCCGATACAGGCTGTAAGGGCACAAGCTTGCCCAGTGGTGATTATGTGTGTGAGTGTGTGTGTGTGTGTGTGTGAGAGAGAGAGAGAGCGAGAGAAAGTATGTGTGTGAGAGTATGGGTGAGTATGTGTGTATGTGAGAGTGTATGTGTGTGTGTTGGTGCAACATTTGCAGCAACATCAATCACTCGCAAATGCCTCTTACATGGTAGGGAAACGGTGCTTGTCCACTGCTGCAGTAACTTAAGTTCAGTAACTTAACTTAAAATATAATATACCTATCTCTCTCACCATGTTGGTATACTGAGATAGGATATTGTTGAGATACACTCCTCCATGTGCATAATTATAAAGGCACACAGTAAAATGTTCAGTGTTACAATAGCTATGATAGAGCAGATTTTACTCTAGTAGAGTATGGTTGATTCCATGTGAACTCATATAAAGTCTACTGCAGTTAAATTAACACTGAACATTTCTCTGTGTTCAAAACAAATGCTGGGAATCGTTTTATTTCTACAAATGTATCGATCATAATTATTGGATCACATTTGGGTTTAAACTCTTCTTAATTCTCCCATACATGTAGTCTCAGTTTCGTGTTTCATATGATCGAAGCCAATTTAAAACCAGTTTTTCTTTCCCTTAAAGGTGACAGATAGTTGATCATGAAAGTATTTTCAAATACAACCTCTTGGGAGGAAAAAAGTACAACAAACGCAAACATACCGTCATAAGCCTTAAAAGGAATATATGTAGAAAAGGGGAGAAACACAAATGCTGCCATTGAAGGCACTTCAAAATATATACTCAGTGAGCAATTTATTAGGTAGACCTGTACACCAGCTTGTCCATGCCAATATTTAATCAGCCAATCATGTGACAGCAACTAAAGGCATGAACGCATGCAGACGTGGTTAACAGGTTCAGCTGTTTTTCAGACAAAATGTCAGAATGGGGAAGAAATATGATCTAAGTGACTTTGACCGTGGAATGGTGGTGGTGCCAGACAGGGTTGATTGAGTAAACTGCTCATCTCCTGGGATTTACATGCACAACGGTCTCTAGGGTTTGCAGAGAATGGTGCGAAAAACAAAAAAAAAAAACCAGTGAGCAGCAGTTCTGTGGGCAAACACGTGCTGTTAGAGAGAGGTCAGAGGAGGGCCAGACTGGTCAAAGCTGAGAGGAAGGTGACAGTAATTCAAATAACCACGCATTACAACAGCGGAATGCAGAAGAGCATCCCTGAACACACCACGCATCATAACTTTAAGTGGATAGGCTACAGCAGCAGAAGTAAAAAATAAGTCCCTAATAAAGAGCTCACCGTGTGTATATTTAGTATTGAATATACCTTTAAATACATATAAGAGTCCATACAGACTAACATTTATAACATTCTTTCTTTCTCCTGTCCTGTGGCTGAAAAGAACAGGCAGAATAAAGGAGACATTGATCGCCAAGGACAAGATTCTTTCTCTCTGAATATGGTTCTGAATGTCTTTCATTTGTTGCTCATCCGTCTCCAGAGGGCCTTTCAGCTGATGAGAGAGAAAACAAAACAGAGCATTAAAACCCCTCCAGCCCTTTAAACACTTGCCATTCCAGCTTTGTACAATCGCTGCCATTGTTGCTATAGAGACCATTCCTACTGATTCCTGTATCATTAGGTTTTCTGGAGAGAAAAGACAACTTCAATCAATTATGGAGAGAAGCACGATCAAAAAGCAGCAGTTTACAAATCCAATTTATTTCGGGAGGATCTAAATGTGATACCGGGGTGAAGGACAAGCGTGGAATTTTGCGATTTACGGCAAAACGTAGCCTAACACCGAAATACAATTTACCGCAAGGTCAAAAATAATGGCTTTTTACTGCGGTTTGCTATCAAATGTGCAGAACTATTCAGGGCCGTGTTCAGACAAGAGGACACGGAGGCACAGACACACACCGCTGAGCTGCGTTAAAAGCTGAACGGCACCTGCGTGTGTGTTTCATACAGCCGTGTACCTGCACCCGGCCATTGGCAGTTAAGGCTGAAGGCAGTCAGGAGGCCCTATCAGATACTACCATCACTAATCCTGCTGGAATGGAGCACTACGGCTTTGAAGTCCGTAAAAGAACACTGCTGTAGTATTTGGAAGCAAGACCATACACCGCTTACAAAAACTTAATTAACAATCTATAGCTGGAACCTGGCCAGCCACTGAACAGTCACAGCCCAGAAAAAAAACCAAAAAAAACAAACACTTTGGAGTTGTAAACACAGTTGCATGTTTCCGAGGAATAGACATAAAAACAAACACACGTACATATGTACGCACATACACACACAAACACACACACACACACACACACACAGACACACACACACACGTGCATACACATAAAATCAATGACACACAAGTCTGGGCTAGAGATCTCTCTTTTCCCTCTCAGTGTTGCATACGAAGCGGAGGGAAACTGCTTTGGTTGATTTGAAAGGTAAAGGTTCTGTGATCCCTCAGATTCCAAGGTCTTTATCTCAGAGAGAGCAGACTGAGCAACATCACTGGGGAAAAGGGAAGAAGTATTTCTGTAGACATTTTCTTTTTCTTCTTTTCCTGTAAAGGAGGTTATTGCACTGGCCGTTTCTCAGAAATAATGAATAACAGCATGGAGGAGATCTCAGAGATAGCGAGTGGTCTGCTAATTCTTTCTGATTTATTTCTTCATAAAGTTTTTATGAATTCACACAAAAAGAAAAAATGGTGAAGAATTATCCGCCAAAAGTATGTCTGATTCATAACTCTATTCATTGAAATTACATTCACAGGACACACTATCGCCTGGAAACTGCCCCACTAGCTCTCCTACTAATTGGAAGTGTAATTCTTCATTATAACCATTCTCACGTCACAAAATACATTGTGTTGTATAACATAAGCCCGATGTTATAGGGAGGAAGATGATTTTTTTTACATTTCCAGAAAAATGTCAAAGATTTCATTTTTTATTTTGGAGAACAGCTCAGCTCCCTGATCCAGCCTCTAAATAAGATGACACTTTCTTTTTTTTACTTTATTTATTTGCATCCCACATCATCATGTTATTTGGTCTGTCAGTTCAGATTTTCTACTTGAGTTCCCCTTTCAGCCTCTCCTGGTTTATCACACCACCCCCTCCCCCTTCCCCCCCAGATTTTATTTGCAGCAGTAATTACAAAGTGACAGCTTCAATCCACAGAACACTTCTTATGAAAATCAAACTGCATTTCAGAAACGTGGGCAGTACACTGATTTTTTTACATATGATGTTCTCTGGCCAGGAATCCTTCCTACGTTCAGTCGTCAGAGAACTGGTAGAGGGGGCGGAGAGGGTGAGGGCAAGGCTTGGGCAAGCTGCAAAAAGTGATTTTTCGCAACTACGGGACTGGGTTTAGAGATGTGGAAACATGCGTTATGTTGCATTACGAACACGGAGCCTCCTGGAGGTCATCCCGTTTGACGACCCTTCGAATGACGCGCAGACGGGGCCGGCTCAGAAGACGCGGGACTGCTGACGGAATCGATCGCGTGGCCTTTTGAAGTTACAGAGAAGGATCAACGGTGAAGGCGAGAGGTGGAGGAGCTCCGAGTCTCTGTTGGGCCTCATCGGCGGTCAGGTGGGTCTCACGTTAGCCCTTCAGCGGCCTCTCTTTCTGCATATCTCCCTCCTAAATGGTAAATGGTTGGCATTTATATAGCGCCTTTATCCAAAGCGTTGTACAATTGATGCTTCTCATTCACCCATTCATACACACACTCACACTCACACACCGACACCGACACCGACACCGACGGCGATTGGCTGCCATGCAAGGTGCCGACCAGCTCGTCAGGAGCTTTTGGGGGTTAGGTGTCTTGCTCAGGGACACTTCGGCACAGCCCGGGCGGGGGATCGAACCGACAACCCTCCGACTGCCAGACGACTGCTCTTACTGCCTGAGCCATGTCGCCCCATCCTCCGAGCATTAGCCGGGCAGCCAGGATTCTTACGCCTCTCGCACACTGGCAGTGACTTGACAAAACAAGTCAGGGCTGCCAGGATGTATACTCATCAGAGACAGAAAAGAGGGAACACGTCTCATCTTTTCACCGGCAGGCTGGCTATCGCGGACAACAGTAACAGTGGTCCAATCATCCCCAGAAAATAGAATTGAGAGGCTGGAGAGTGAGGGCTTCAAAACTGGACGTCCATCGAGCCGTTTTTGCAATTTGGTCACAAGTTGGCATGTGACCACATTGCGCTTTATCCAGGATGAAACCCAATGGATAACGTCATTTCAGTGCTAAACCAAACTATCACAGGACTGCCAAACCAATAATTATTATTAACATAACCACAAGGGGTTTTCTGGCCTTTCTCAGTTGATGTACATGGTGACTGCTGCACTCCAACACAGGGAGTGAGATCCTTAGCAAAAACAACCATGAGAACAAAAACTTTATTTGCAATCGGGGGAAGCATCCAGAAAACGGTCATTTTAATCAGATTTTCTTCTTGGGTGAGAGTCCCCCTTCCCCTTCCTCCCTCTGCCACTAGGAGGTGATTGTGAAACTTCTTTGATCTTTTTTTTTCCCAAATTTATTGCTCTACATAATCCATGACAAAAAAATAATGTGATTTAGTGTATCTCCAAAAGGCAGAGAACCAGCTGACAGAAATTAATAACTTAGCATAAGGAAGGCAGAAAAAAAAAACTGGCAGCAAAATACACAAATCACCATTCAGACACTTGAGCACGCAGTATCCAGTAACGCAAACACGGGGTGAACCCAGCCTCCCGTCTCTGGCCTGAGTCACGGCTGGCACCCTCTCTGCGGGGTAGTGTTCTGTTCCAGCTTTCTCTAAAAAAACATAATAAAGGGTATTTACAGAATGTGCACAGCCAGCAGTGACCATATTTATTTGGACACCACTTCTCTTTAAGTTTGCTTCCAAGCTGAATGGTAGCCATGCGTGAACGTCCTCCTCTTCTCCGACTTTGAACCCTACATGTCAGCTCTCTCTGTCTCTCTCTGGGGCATATGCCTGCATCCACAGATGCTCCTGGAAGAAGGTTTATTAGGAGGGGGTATTTACTTTCTGTTGGAGCCTAACAGGCAGGGTTTGCTTTGTACCACCTTAAATAGGGCCTATTTAATCTCCTGAGGCCCTGCATCTTCAAACGAGGACATTACATTTTGGCTTCCCTGATCTCTATACAGTATTGCTCATAAGGGACTTCAATTAAAATATATTTCACTGCACTGCAACATGTATTATGTCAAGTACTTAAGCTTTTCTTCTCCTGGGTCCGGGTCTCAGGAGGTTCATTCATACGGGAAAGATTCATAAATAAACAATCTGACAAACCGATGAAAGACAGAATGGCATAATTGCACTCTGCTTGCGCATCATGGTCAAGATCAGGGCTAAGAGGAGTGACCCGATGGAGAACTCCCCACAAGGGGGACTGTTAAAGACGTCAAGTGGTGCGTAACCCATAAAGATTCTGTAAAAGGGGTAGGCCAGATGTTTTTTTTGTGTATTTATTAGGCGTTGTTGGCATGGTGGGCAGTCTCGGCCTCGTGGTGACGCACGCCGTTCACACGGGCTAGCGGAGCAGCCTGCGACGGTGTTAATTCGTCTGTCGGCCGTCGTGGCTGGTGGTCCGTGTCAGAGAAACCTGCGCCGTTCCCAGCCCCGCTCTCAGCTGGCCCAGGGGTACGGGGCCCGTATCTCTGCCGGGTCCCACGTTGCTACTTGGCAAGGGGCACGGGGCAGGAAGGGACATAATGGGCACTGCTGCTTGCAGAGGAAGCAGGCGGCTGCTGCTTGAAACGCTCATTGGAGCATTCCGTTCTTTCTTACTCCCCCTCTCTCTCTCTCCCTCTCTCCTCTCTCTCCCTCCTCTCTCCCCCTCTCTCTCTCCTCTCTCTCTCCCTCCTCTCTCTGTCCATCTCTCTCCCCCTCTCTCTCTCTCACTCTCTCTCTTCCTCTCGCTCTTTCTCTCCCTCTCTCTCCACTTCCCTCCATGTCTTCTCCCTCTTTCTCCTTTTCTTTAATATAAATACGGGCGAAAGGCGCTGAGATATAGCAGCTTCCAAAGCCGTTTTTCAGACGTCCAAGGTACACTTCCGCGGCGCATTGTTCCGGCGTCTTCTGATGTGCCGCGGCCCACGACTCACGCCGCCCCTGTGCAAGGAGAGTCGCTGCAGATGGTTCGGAACAACAGCCCCAGTCCAGAAAGCGTACATCTGCTCGCACTTATCCGCGCTGCCTCTGCAATGCTTCCCGCTCTCTTCTCCTCTCCCTTTGTCATCCTTGTTGTTTCCATCTCTTTGAAACTTAAAAATATCTGCACGGATTGTGTACTGTACAACCCGGTTACCATGGAGATTGCAGCGTTGAGACAGAGCAGAGGATCCGCTGTTTTATCGGCTAAAGCAGGGAGAGACCGAAAATACACGAGGGGAAGAGCTACACACAAAAAGAGCTCTTGCCTGGTAGTTAGAGGTCCTGCTCTTTGTCTGGGCCGGTTCCCTCCACACACTCCAGATTGATAGCAGGAATGGAGAAGGCTGACAGGCAGGCCGTGGACTTCTGTAGGTGAAGCTCATATGGTCAGCAGATTGAAACATTTAAGGAAAAACATCAGCGTGTCAGCTTACGTCTCCTCTGATCACGGAGACCTGGTGCAACTGGGCTTTATTAAATGCCCCGGCTGGGCCTTTTTGTGGTGGGATGCGGGGGGAGGGAAAGGTTGGGGGCAAGACGGGCTTTCATTCGAGGGTGGTCTCCTTCAGACCGCCGGCTCAAGGGCAAAACAGCTAGGGGAAGTGGGGAACGGGAAGTGCCCTCGTAGGGATCTCCACACTTCCATTTCAGCGATAGCGTGTGTTGTGACTCATCTACGGCTGAAATAGCACTTGTTTTGCACTCTTTCATCTCGTCTTTTGATCAGTGTGCCAACTGGGCTCCTGTAACTGTTCGCTAGTGCTTTCCTGTTTGAGAATTCAGGTCAAGAATGGGGTCAAATATCATCTTTGGTTTCCTCATTTTATTCCTGTGCACTTTAGCATTGCAAATGCCCTTCCCAAGCACTCGGAGAATGTACCAGAACAAAAGGAGCGAGCACACCTCCACTTAATTGTATCACTTCAAAGAGAAACACTCCCGAGACTTGGGTAAATGCAGTGTGCAGGATTTATGGTATCGGAAATTTAACTTTGCTCACCTTTTTTTTTTTTTTGTAGGGCAGGGAAGTAGAGAGTACATTTATGGAAGTCACACTACTCTATATTTGAAATTCTTGTGGGTTCTGCCTGCAAGTGGATATAATACGTCCCATAATACTTCCCTGTGATGTTCAGCCTGTTCCCTTCCATTTTAAAGTGTGGCTCTAACAGGGGTTCCACACCAACTGCCACTCTATTTAAGCTGGGTTAAGAAGAACTCCTTTCCATTATAGTCCATTTAGTTCCCCCATTCCTCTCAGTTTTGCTGGTATACCATAGCTAGTGCAGCATGATTTCTGCTACATCTCACTGTGACTTCTACAGGGCAAGCTGAAGAGATCGATCAGAAAGTCTCACTGTGACTTCTACAGGGCAAGCTGAAGAGATCCATCAGAAAGTCTCATGGACTCACCCAAAGACTGGTCTTGGAAATGCTTAGGTTACACAATTCTGGAACTGTTTTGGCACACAATAGGAAAATTGCTGCTATCATAAACAAACTGTCGCTGGCAAACTTTTAGAGCAGACTAAAACTGAAATATTCATGACACGTTGTGCTCCAGCAGCCTGTTCTAAGCCAACTGACTTTGCTGAACTGTAGAAGAAAACAAGTGGTATTGCAAATATGTTACTTCTGAAAATAAAACAAAACAAATCACTTCCTTATTTGTTGTCTGGGAAATTTCTTTAACAGTATGGGTGGGAACACGTAGTCCTTACTAAATGTATTTTTGTTTTTACAAGAAATTGTTGATCCACCGCAAGTAATAAAAGTTTACAGGCTAAGAGCTTGCTGATCAGTCATAAAAAGAAGGACCTATGGACCTGTGGATTTTGGGTTCAGAGCAAAGAAGACTATGAGGAAAGCTTGAGAAAGGCGTCTTTCCTCAACTCTCCCAACCAAGACTGAGAGCAGGAACATTACAGGGAAGAGTTAAGGAAGAAAGAGTGAAGGAGATAAAGATTGTGTGCACGTGCATATGTGTGTGTGGATGCGTTTGTGTATGCATGTGTATGTGCGTGCGAGTGTGAGTATGTGTGGATGCGTTTGTGTGCAGATGCGTTTGTGTGCGCGTGCATATGTGTTTGTGGATGCGTTTGTGTATGCGTGCGTATGTGCGTGTGAGTGTGAGTATGTGTGGATGCGTTTGTGTGTGCGTGCATATGTGTGTGGATGCATTTGTGTGTGCGTGCGTATGTGCGTGTGAGTGTGAGTATGTGTGGATGTGTTTGTGTGCAGATGCGTTTGTGTGTGCGTGCATATATGTGTGGATGCGTTTGTGGGTGGGCGTGTATCTCCTCAGTCACACCTGCCCTAAACGCACTCTTGGGTGGGAGCACATTCTGATAAGCTGAGCTCCTTCAAGGAAGTCCTGGCTCTCCTTGGTTTGTAATTACTTCTCAAGGAAAGGGAAATAAATAAATAAGTAAGCGAGAGAACGTGTGGGAACTCAGCAATGTCTGCTCCAGAGGAAGGACAGCTTTATCAGCCCGTCCAGGGCCCTCCATCCGGCCGCCCAGGATTTTCACACAGGCCCATAAACCTCGTTAGCAACCAGCCTGCAAAATAAATCTTTTATTTTCTCATTTATCTTTTCTTTCTCTCTCCTTTTCAAAAGTGCTCAGACACTGGAGCAATCAAGAGTACGATCTGATCGCTTATGATACTCTGTTTCTAGGTATTATTCTCCACAATCCCTTCAAACAAGCTTATTTAATGAAAATACATTCCTGGGTTTCATGGATTTAATGGATTTTCTTCTCTCTTCTCTCCTGGATTTGTAGAATGTGCCGGAGTTCCAGCAGCCCGTTTTAAGAACTGCTGACTCCAGAAGAGAGTATTTCTGTCAGCGTTAAAAAAGGAAGGAGAAATTCAACTCACAGAACATGACCAAGTCACTTCTTTTAAAAAAAGCTATTAACATCTACAGAACGTGTCAGTTGAGCAAAATTGCCAAATTGACAGACTTTATTCCCAATCAGATCAACAGGGATGAACTTAGCATGAATTCAGAAACTGAGCTAATTTGGTTTACTGTTCTATTTATTTATGTATTAATGAAAAGAGATGACAGATTATTTATGGCCAAATTATGTAGTTCATAAAAGGTGAAAACTCTCACAACTATTATCACTGTTGCCCTGTTTTGACTAATCAGTGTAATTTCCTTGTAATCATGTGCATTAACCTAGTGAATTGCTTCCGACTGAAAAGTGGAACTGCAATAGAAAGTGGTGTGGAACAGAACCGACCATGTCAGGCTATTACATCCAGGTCTAAACTGGAAAGTTGCTCACAGGAAAACAAACTAGGAAATGCTCACACTAAAGGATTCTGTTTGAAGTCCTTTTTTTGACAAGGATTGGATGAACCCTGTCTTGTAGGACCCTAGGCAATCGCCATTGCTCTAGACTGTAATAGTCTCTATCACTCCCCTGATCTATTCAAAATTGTGATGGCAACCGCCACAATGGCTCCCTTTTAACCTGATAATCGCCATGATTCCGTTCGCCTCTCCATTCCGCCAGCCTTATATAATCATGTCAGCCTGACAGCTGGGAAGAGCCTTCAGCACCATTCAGTCAGCCTGTGATACACCTCTTCCTCGGTTCACCTCTCATCTCCTTTAATTGCTCTATGGCTGCTTCCATCCAGTCGGCAAGAACAGAGAAAGTCAACGAACAGATCTGGCCATGTCAGTCCAGTCCAGACGGTCTCATTTTGGGGCCTGCCTTCCTCTACTGTGATTCCACTCACTGCTCATTCTGCTGGTACTCTACAATCCTTCCTAATACAAAGAGCTACCAATACAATGTCAATGAGTAGTACAGTGCATTAGAGAGGCAGAAAATACTGCCTAACTGCCCATTTGGGTCTCAAACTGGAAAAGTTAGGCAAACAACAGGAGTTGCTTTTTATCGAGATTCATTTGGAGCGTAGAGCTAAATACACACATGGACCCAAAATGGAGTCGGGATTTACAGACACTCACATGCCGACGTAATGCACACCAGATGTCTTCTGGGGCCTTGCTAACACTGGCTGTGTTTTAATAAAAAGACGATCGCCTAGATGGGCCTAATCAGGCCTGCAAGACATGATCAATGCAACCTTCATGCAGTCTTCTGTAGGATCTGCACAGAATTACCAGTGTCACAACTCTGGTTCCTGTTACCAATATAAAGCACTTTGTAAATATAATAAAATGGAGAGGGAAAACTAAGGCATTTAAGCTGTGACAGGTGTAGGTTATACATTCCCCATCTTTCTACTGGTAAACATTTAATGCAAGGTGATTTCATTTAGTATACATACAAAGCACATTATGGTACTGAAATTTAAAGACAGTGCTGCCCCTTTAACTGTGTTTTGAATCACAGGATTCACTGCTCAATTCAATCATATGGAAACATATGGAAGTGAAATCACACAAGAGATATGTGTGAAGATACATATTACATATTTTTTTCTGAGAATGATGAAATGTGTTTGGTGCCAATGAAATCAATAAACAATCCACAGCAGGGATAATCAAATCTGTCCCCCAAATCCAGCCAACTGCGGTCATTATCACATCACGGTTCTCGAGGGCTGAGAACTGACGACCGGATCTCTGTCTGGCCAATGAGTAGCAGTGATTGTTCAGTTAATTGCCCACTACTGATGCCTGATCTCAGTATGCAAATCAAATTCATTAGTCTGCCATTTCTGTAACTAAAAGTTTTCTTCTATTGTGTTGGATGGCAAGTACAGTAAACAATGACAGGCTTTTAACCTACAGCGAACTTTCTTTCCAAGCCATAGTCTTGATTGTTGCCAAGCTAATCCAAACCAGCCCCTGTTCCACGTCTGTGCTCCCTTCTGCCAAAGCCTCAGTCCTCGTTCGCACCGTCACAACTTAATAAGTGTTTGATGAAGACCAACCTCCATTAAGCTCCCAACACTGACACTTTTAGTCTTTATAGAGCAACAGCTGGACCAATGGAATGAGCCTGTTAATCAAAATCAGCCACAGCATGTTCTGCATCATAACTCACGATGAGAGGGACAGTCCGCCAGCTCGACTGGGCCATTTAATATAAACCACCTATAAAAAAAAACCAACCCTCGGTCTCTTGGGTATCTTGTCTTCCCTGCTGAAACAAAACAGCTCAAGCTAGGTTTTGAAACAGCTGGTAGTTCAGACCAGACCAGACCAGTTCAGCTGGTTTACCAGTTCAACTTGACATGGTTTGACCAGAACCAGGTTGACATGGAGTGCTACCAGCTTGACTTGCTCAAGCTATGTTTTGAAACAGAAAAGCTACCAGCACTAGCTGGTTGACCAGCTCATACCCAGCTAGACCAGCTTCATGACCAGCTTGGCCATGCTGGTTGACCAGCATATACCCAGTTAGACCAGTTTATGTAAAATCAAGATATGCCAGCATGAAAATTGAGCTGATCAAGCTGGCATAGCTGGATTCTACAGCAGGGTTGGTACCACATTGGTCTGTGTAGAGGCATTCCCCATGGTCTGATAGCGAATCACACCCATGCTATTAGCTACAGTGGCTGGCAGCGCCCATGGCAGTGCATAGTTGGCTGTAGCCTCCCCCGTTGAGGGATGATCTGAGTTGGCAGCGTTACTCAGCCCCAGCTGTGAATGAAGTGTACAGCACACCTCCAAAACAACAACTCCACAGCTCAGCTGGTACACTGAAGACTGGGCGAAAAAATGTAAACTGTTACCACACACATAAGAAGGGAATGCATGCTTGTCTGCATATGATTTCTGTTGTATTTTTTTGTATCCTCAATGCATTCATTTACGGGGCATAAATACAATCCATTCATGAGAATTGTACTGTGTACATGAGAAAACTCTCCGTATAATTAAAATGCCAATACCAGAAAAAGGCATTCATTGTTGTTGACATGTATATACCCTGTACTCTAACTCTCTTACATGAATACAAAGCACATCAAGATTTAAGTCTACCTTAACGTCCTCCAGAATAACTGTCGTATAAAACGATTCTGGGTTTTTAAGGAACTAGCTTCACACCCATCTTGGTGTGAAAACAACTGCTTTCTGCATTTGCTAAAAGAAAAGTTAATGCATATGTTAATGCATAATGTAGCTATGGGAGACTCACAGACAGCGACAGCAGCAGAACTATGGGAGTAGGGAGTATCTTCTCTCCAAATGTGGACAGAACGAATGACAAAGCTCGGTTACAGGATGAGAGGGAACGTTCGCGACACCTTCAGGGGTTTGCTTTGATGAAAGCAATCAGCAAACATATTAATGCTGGTTATCCAGGAGGAACGAATGCTGTCTCCACTTCATATCTCAGAACAAGTAAAAACAAGGACCGAATACAGCCGGCAAACCTCCATTATTCATTTCGCTGCTCGCTTAACTGCTGGTGGATTTAAAAAAAAGAAACAAAGAAGGGCTCACGATAACCATTATTAAACTGCATATTTTATGAGGACCTCCATTAGAAAGTCAATTGGTAGTTATGCATTCATGTCTGCTACAGTGTCTCTGATAGAGCGACCTCATGGTTGACCTTGCAAGCTTTGATTTTTTTCTCCAGCATTGACTTTGCTCAGAATGAACGCTTTGATTCCGCATTCAGCCGCATAAGTAAACCACATTACATTTTAGGAATGTAAATAATAGAAAATGCTTTTGTGCGAAGTCCATTGATGCTGCAGCACACCACATAATGATTTGGGAAGTATATGTAAATAACTCTTAAGATTATGGAGGAATGCATGCAATTTCCTCTTCAAAGCCTAACCAGTCATTTGGCGCGTAGATTGCAGAAATCATAAAAATTGGATCACTGCAGAAATTGTTTGCTCGAGAGCAATGAAGGCCCGCGTATGAAAATGTATCACTTGAGCCGCCTGTGATTACGCACACGGATAAATGCCCGGCCTCATTTCCATAAAAATAATGAAACGCGAGCGGGACTGGTGTCGTGCGATTATCGCGTCACGTGGGCGTGAAGGCGCGGACGCCGCGCTCTGAGGGTGGGGGCAGGACGGAGACGCCGCGCGTCTGTGACGTGAAAGCGGCCTGGGCTCGGAGCTGCTGGACCCACCGTCAGTCGCGTTCGCCCGGCGTTTCCCGCCACTCCGGCGGACGCCCCGGGTCTTCCTGTCTCAGCCTCCCCGGAAAACGGGGACTTGCCAGGGAATCGTGGAAGGCCGTGGAAGCCATTTTCCGGCCCCTGCTGCTTCAAACTGCCGGGGGCGCAGACACCCCAATCGCGGGCCACCATCGAGTGCCGGAGCTGGGATGAGTTTGTCCGCATGCTCAGTTACTAAGGCTGTGCTTTCTGATCACACCTGGGTCAAATACGTAACGTTTCGGAATAAAATCTTTTTCTATGCTTTATTGAGCATGTCTGGTCTTTTGGAACTCTCAAAAAGGGCAAACCCAACCGTCTGGTCCTTCTGGCTGCCTCAAGTGCCCAAGGCTAGATCACTCCAGCACAGAAAAGTTTTTGAATCCAAAACAATTACGTATTTGACCCATGTCTCTTTTTGATGTGTCTCAGCAGAAAAAAACAGCTCAAGCTACGTTATAAAATAGCAGGTAGCTGATAGACCAGTTGAATGGCATTTATATAGCGCCTTTATCCAAAGCGCTTTACAATTAATGCCTCTCAATCCCAAAAACATTCACATGCTAATGGTGAAACAAATCAGCAGCTACCAGCTCAGACATGCTAGCTGGGTGACCAGTTCAGACCAGCTCCCAGCTTGACATTATTTGACTAGGTCAAGCTATGTTTTGAAACAGCTGGGTATGAGACCAGCTCAGACGTGCTACTAGCACTAGCACATCGATCAGCTAATACGCAGCTTAAACCACAGCTTAATCCCAGCTAGACCAGTTAATGACCAGCTTGAGCATAGCTGGATTGTACAGCAGGGCGGTCATCTCATCTCCACTTGGCTTTTCTTTTCCTTTCATTGGTTTGGAAACAACTGTGCTTTAAAAAAAAAGAAATGAGACGGAAGATGGAAAGACATAAGATAACTGATTTTTTTAAAGAAGGAATGATGCAATGCAAAAGCAAAAGCTTTAATTAAATGCTTTGCTGAGAACAATCGAACTATAATTACGCCAGAGTATGAAGTAATATTCAAACCGCAAACAATCTGGAATTCAGGCTTAAAGAGAAGGGAAAACAAGCCTGTGACTTATGTAAAAAAAGAACCACAGCTGGGAAGACACAAAGATATCTTCATTGTTCATCTCCACTGTAATGGGCCTTTGAGCATTAGATTAAAGCTGTTCAACTTATTTTTTAAATATCTTCAAAGCAGATAACCAAGTGAGATTTGTGTTACTTTGTATTAGCTCAACTTCAATGCAGCTTCAGCTAGCCTTTGTCAGGACAGGGGACGTCATTTCCCCGCGTTCTCAGGAGACCTCCAGCTCCCTTGCTCAAACGTCAGCCTTCAAGGCGGTGAGACAGAGTGAACACGCTGCCAGGTTTCCTATCTTTCTCTTTTTTTGGCTTAATACCCTTTTGTCCTTTGTGTTCGGATCCTTTCATACCCTTTCTGTGTTATAGTGACCCTATCTATTTTGGGCGCACTCTTTTGTTGGTCCCGGTTAATTGGCTGAAGCAGTGGAGACACTTTAAGGGAGACCCAGCAGGGACCTGGTCATGTGATTCACATGATTTAAGACGGCCATGAATCAGGGAATGTGGGTTCAAACTGGATAACCCCTGACTGGGGGCCTGAGCCATAAGCCCATGGGCCACATCACTCACGAAAACCCACCCCAAAACACAAGCTCCAACTGCGTCAGATCTACGTGGGTCCCCTAGAACAGAGTGCCACTTCCCGTGAACCTGACGGCATGCGTGAGTGAACATTCCCGTCCTCCCTGTGAAGTCGGGTTGGAGTTACATTCCAGCGGGGAACGGGGCCTTCCCGGCCGGATTCATAAACTGTTTACGCCTCGGTTCCCCACCTGGAGGGAGGCCAGCTCAAATCGGATCGGGTGATTTTTCTCCTCCTTCATTAAAACAGGGAAGGGCAGAAAGTTCCAATGTGGCCAGGTGAACATCTTGATGCATTTTTGTCATTCAAGGATACAAAAAGAAATTGGATTCCTGCACACTGAATCTTGCAAATCAACCTTTAATTGTGTAACCAGCAAACATTTTAGATACAATCCTTGGTCAGTGGTCAGCGTCTCTCCAGGATAAAGGCTGCTTTTTTCTGTCCCCATGGTGAATTCACCAGCAGTCCCCCCCTGGTGGTGGGGTGGAGGGCCACCCTGCTGGGGCTCAATCTCAGCATGGGGCTGTCAGAGGGCTGGGCTCTACGTCAGGCTGTTACTGCCTCAGTCCTGACCTCGTATCCCAACGGCCACCAGCGAACGAGGCAGCGAAAGATATCAAATACAACAACCCTGCAAACGCATCAAAGGCGTGGTCTCTCGAAGAAAGCAATCCCTCTCCCTTTGCTTTTGTGTGAATTTGTGCGATATGGAAAACCCACAGCCGGTCAGGGACTGGACAAGGAAGCATAGTCATACATATTTAATATGCACGGTATGCATATCGTAAAATAAAAAAATGCGGAAAAAACTGCTTCGCACATGCAAAACGCATCTTTGCTGGTTTATTGCACATGTAGAGGATTTGCAGAGTCTTTGCAGGGAGGGAAAGTGTGGCCTGTTCTGCGAGTGGGTAGAGGAGGCTCCGACAGGCATGTCCTGCAGTGACATGTACGCTGAATACAAATCAGAGGCCAGCGCTTTATACCCACGCCGCTCTTCTCATTTCTCATTCCAAAGCTGTAGCGCAATCAGAGGTCCCGGCTGGATAAAAGGAAAGCCCTTCTCTGAATATTAGCTAATGTCACATTTGCAAGTCTTCAAGAGAGAGAGGGAGAGAGGGAGAGAGAGAGAGAAAAAAAAAACTTGCGCTATTTGGGGGAAAAAAATAGATAATTTCTTGCGAAACCCCTATATGAAGCACTTTGTACTGCCGGACTGATGGAAGTGATGCCCAGGCTGGGATTAAACTCTTTTCATCATGAAGCCCCATCTGGTACCAAGACCTCGTCTGTCGGAGCCTTTGGCTTTAAAGTCCCGGCTTGGATTCCACATCAATTTACTCCTATCGCAGCTGTGCAAAAAAAAAACAACACATACACACACAGGCACGCACAGCGAAATGCACGCGTGCATACACACGCATGTGAATTGCGCACGCATGACCTGAAACACATGCAAACACACACGTAACATGACAGGACGGCGCTGATTCGAACTGGGCCCATTTCCAGCCCGAGAAGGGCCGGCTATAATTAAAAACAATGGACATGAAAGCATGATAAATGGATGCCAACCCCCCTCCCACTCCCCCCTTTCCTCTTCCACTGCACCAGTGGCCCTCGGTCCAACAGATGTTACAACTTTCTTATATGCTAGTGAGCCGACGCAAAAGAGAAAAGAACAGTGTCATTCGACTTCTGGAAAGGCACGGTGACCCAGAGAACTCTGGGATACTTTCATGGTTTTCTGACTTTAACAGATGAAGATACTGTACGTGAACTTATTTTAATACTTTAGGGAGCGATGTGGGCAGAACTGCAATATCACTCAAAGATCATTTCTGTGTTTCGAGCCACCAAAGAAAGTCTATTCCTAAAACAGCGAGCGCTGCTATATGAAGGTATCCATCTTTGCTGGGGACCATTCCTGTGGGTTCGCTGCAGTGGCAATTACACACAAACATGGAAAGAGAATCCAGGCAGACTTTGCCGCATTTACAATTTACAGCTACGTGTATCTCAGGAGTGGAAACCACAACATCCAAAAGCAAGCAGGAATGTGTTCCTTTAGTTTACCCTTTGCCCCGTGATGTCATCGCGCAGTGAGGAATGCTTCCACAGTTCATGAATGTAATGCACACCATGTGCCATTTCTCAGCCAAGTTCGACTGTAACAGAGCAGCGATTTTAGAGCACCTTTAGGTTCTAAAATTGCAGAGAACTTACGTAGAGATATGAAAAGTCCTCAGCAGAGTGATTCATTATCATGCCATCAGAACTACTTTCATTTTAGAACATAAAAAAGCAATAGCAGTAAAGAGAAATCTAACCCCAGCTGCCGTGTTCAGTTGTTTGTTGTATGACCTTGATGTGCACAGTTTTGTACATCGCTAATGTAATGGAATGTAAAGACTACAAACTTAGAAGAAAAAAGCAACAAAACAGAAACCAAGCAGTGGAAATGTGTATAGTAGCTCAGCATTGGTGTCACTGTAGATGAGATGAGTCAATAGAAAAAGAAACATCAACAGATCAGTCTTCTCATGCAAAATTAGCAAAGCGATCAAGGCAGACAACTCTGATATCTTGGCATATGACTCTGATGTGAAAAAGAGGTAGATTGAGTCTATTAGATGTGATGTCTGCCATTTTGTGGAAAAAAAATCGGAAATCTTAAGATACTGCAGGATTTTCTCTGGCAGAGCCTCACATTTTTTCCTGTCTTAATTAGGTACTTGTGAAGAAAGTCTGACAGTCATCATTTTGCCAATCTTAGCTTTGGAAAAAAAGCCGCTTCTTTATCTGCCTGTGATCTCATCCCTTGCAAAACTGTCTGAAGACCATATGGTGTTAATGGCACCAAGAACAGGAATAATTTGTTGGAAAAAATAGAAAGAGAAATATCACTGAAATGAGCCATAAGTATAAGAAATAAGACAATGATTTGGACTGACCCAATTAACTATGTTACTAAATACAACAGCTCTAAAGAATTCATATTGTTAGTCCATTTTTGTCTGTGGAACACAGAAGCTCACTAATCCAAATCCATTGGTATCAAAGAGAATGTTAATATAGGCCTGTAACAAGACTTAATGAAGGCATGTTTTCCTTGCAATTAAAAAGGGTACATTAAAGGTTTTAGCACTAGCTGACATTCATGGACAAGACACAGAAACCAATGTATTCACGTGTTAATAAGATACTTAATGCTTCACATTAATGTGTAAGAAATGTAATGGTAGAGAATCCATGAAAGACACACAATGTTGCAGGCTCTATTGGAGAGCTGCATAAACCTAGGGCATGATTATCCATACCAAGCATATGTGAGTTTAAAAACACTAGTTCAGATTCTTCCATCATGGAATTTAAAATACTGCTATTCCTAGAGAAATAGAAACAGACAATATTTATTTCTGAATGTAGTGTGTTGATCTCTAAGGCATGGAGGAACAGTTTCTCCAGAAAATGTTGTGGTAACATCTCTTGATCCACAGGATGGCAAGTGAATAACTGCATTGTCCGGGTTGTCCTTGTCCTGGGGGAAATTAAAAGGCAGAATAATCGGACCTAGCTAGTGATGCTGCGATTTCCTACAATGCTGTTTATAGGAAAAACAGCTTCGCAGCCTCCAGGGAACCGTGTCTTCCTGCTGCATTTTCTTCCCTTTCAAAGCTTAAATTCTCAAATCTAACCGGACACAGTAAATGACAGAGCAGAATCCGAAACTGCTGTCGGCGTAAAAAAAAAAAAAAAGGCAAAGGAAAGTTTGGTAGAAAAACAGGATTAAAGATACAGAACTGATTTATCTCTTTCCGTTCTGTCAGAAGAAGGGGACAGCTCGGCGGAGATCAAACCCTGTTTGCGACGGCGCCTTTCCCGCTTCGGAACGTTTACCGCGCGATCCGTTCGTGCAGCCGCGGAGCTGTCTGTTACCCGACTTTGTTACACCAGTCTCTTTCAAAATGCAGTGGCAGCGTCAACGGTCAGCACTGACAGAGCCTACCCAATCAGTGGAAGGCAGCATCTGTTTCAGTGCGCCGTCATTGAATGCGCATCATCCGTTTTCAGCTCACAATCAGGCTCTGGGTCAACAGAGGCACTGACCTTGTTACAACAGTAAGTTGTAAGTCAGTAATGGCTTCCTTCTTGGAAGATATATAGTGCAATCATTATGAATGAGATGGTCCTGTTGTTGTGATGGCAGAGATTTAGAGGAACTTGAGACCTTGATTAGAGGTTCACGGTGAGGCAATAGATGTGTGTGCTGAACTGGAGGTCTAGTTCATTAACTGCCATTACCGTAGCTCTGTGGCTTTTAATGTGAAATGCTCTGGTGGGCCACTCAACCTAATTAGGTAGATACTAACACAAGCATCTAAAGAGATTGATAACTGTGGTTGAAACAGTTCTTCAACAGCGTGAACTATTGAGGATTCTTCAGGTTGAGTTATGTTAGCAGAACGAGGGGGCATGAATGGAAATTATCAAAGGATACATTTTGCATGAAGCATTTTTATCCAGTGACCACCCAGTGAGTGATCACTGGGTGGAATAGTTTTCCAGGTAATGTAGTGGAGGCAGGAACCAAGCTTGATATGGAGCTAGATACTATCGAGTAATTATGTAAACTAAGCATTAGGCACACTTTGGTAAGAACATGGTAAGAACATTGCTGGCTGAATGACCAGTTTTCATCATTAAATGATGTTATGTTATGTTATGTTATGTTATACTACATCTGTCATTCTGGCATGCACTATAGATATTTCAATTTGAGAGCCCCAGCTGAAAGAGTTTAGCACTTACTGTTTTGGAATTACAACCTGGTCCTAAAATCTACGTGTGTCCTTCAGAAGGCGAGGCATTGTACGCCGCAAATCAAAGGCACAGGAAAAGTGTAACCATTGTACAAGAAAAGTGCTGGATTTAGAAAAGTTGTATTAAAAGCATGTGGAGCTCTCATAGTCTCTTGGGTCAGAGAGTGTGGATTGAGAGCTGGCCCCAGGCGACCTTTTCTTTTTTATATAAACAGCTATGCTGCAGTGGTTGCCAACAGTGAAACCTCCATCTTCAGAGACTACTGTAACGTTTGATTTTGTTTGTTCGCCCTTTCATCTTTAAAAAAAAAAAAAAAAAGGAAAGAAGAAAATCTTGGCCTCGGGGCGTGAAGCTTCCACTTTTAGGTTCTGAAATGAAACAGTCCTCCTACCTACAAAACAGGCTGATGTGGCCCCTGGGGCTGTCCCGGCCATACACCGCGTCTAACCTCTCGGTCACCTCAACTCACATGTTAAAAGTCAGAGTAAGGTAGAGAAGTCCACTTAGAGGAAGTGACATCACGGCCTGGTCTTACCGTAACAAGAGTAGAGTAACAAACAAAGGACTCAGGGGCTGAGGCGGGCCACAAAAAATACTGTACTCTGGACTCTTGACTCACGGGACATAGCAGTTTGAAAACATTTCCATCCATCACAAGACAATAGGGGGTCAAGTCATACCCCTCCCTACCCCCACCCCCTCCAGTGTCACATCATACTGCAACCCCCCCCCCATCTCCTCGTGCCAAAAAGCCTTGATTCAGCTCTGTTTGATCTCCAGTTCAACAATTCAACAAAGGGACATTCCCAGCACTGTCCTGGGACAGGAATGCCACAGCCCGCAACTTCCTATTAGACAAGAGCCCCCGTGCTTCCCAGGAAGATCGCACATGGGCAAGACTCATTCTTTCCTTCACCCACAACTCAGGGCCAGACAACCCCCCTTTCAAAAGACAACTCACCACATCAAAAGATTAGTGTGAATTCCGTCTGGTGGAAGTGGATACTTACTCATTTTCAGGGAAAGGCCGCTCCCCAAACTCTTTCCCAAAACAAACCATTCCACTGGTGGATTTTCTTCACGTATGGCACCATTTTGTTGCTCTTAGTAAAGCGGAGGCATCTAACCCTGACCTTCAGTAATCAACATGTTAACTGTCCTGACAAGACATTTCATATTTTCACTAAATAGGGGAATAAACAGATGAAATTGCTTTAAATGTTATCAGGGCTGTGCTGCTAAGTGCACAATGACTTGCATTTTTCCAGCACATTTCCTGACTTCAAAAAGAGTACAGATTCAGCTAGCTTTAAAAATAATAAAATTGGGGAAGATATGTTGCAATGAAATACCGGTGGCATTGACTAAAAGAATCATACAATACATTTCTATATTTTCTGCCCTAGATCCGGTGATGGCATTATTATCGGATACTTCACTTTACTTTTTCAGAAGCTGTTTCAGAATAAAGGACCTGGGACTGCTGCCAGCCTGAAAGTGTATTTTGTTTATATGAATAAATTCATAAACATAGCCTGTGCACAGCCAGTATAAAGAGATATGTGGGATGGTGTATGCTAACACAGAAACACAGAAGCACACACAAGCACACACATACACAAGCACACACAGTATATATAGTTCAAAGGTTTATTCTTTCCTTCGGTACCCTCCAATCCCTCAATCTTTAACTCTCGCTGATTGCCATGTCCCTAAGCTTGGATTGTGAAAACATGCTGCTTCTCCATCTGTCCGTAATCCCATACACTCCTGATTGCCATCCAAACAAATGCAAGTCTGGTCATAGTTCAGCCATTTCCGAGTGATGGTTACAACTCCAGGAGCATTCAGCTAAATCCACTTCCCTTTCCATGTCTACCTTTTCAATACACAAACCCATTGTTGCTCGCTGAGCCTCAAATTGGTTTGTAAGATTGACATGCTTAGCCAACCCCAACTCCAACTATGACTAGCTTGAGTTACCAGCTACCAGCCGTTTCAAAACATAGCTTGAGCTGGTCAAACCATGCTGAGTACGGAGCTGGTCTAACTGGTCAACCAGCCACCAGCTGTTTCAAAACCTAGCTTGAGCTGTTTTTTGTTTTTTTTTGTCAACAGGGAATGCGTCTGTTACTTAAGCACAGTAGGAGAGGATATACAATCTGACCTCTGATAGGTTTCGCACCTGACCCGAATATTCCAACATTATGCACTTTAATTTTCAATGTAATTTTCTGCCACCTCAGCATTCTGAAAGGTCTTGGGGACTAATGCTGCTGGACACTTGGTCATTTGATTGAAGTCCTTTTTCTGACACCAGGTGGACACTGAGACTCACTGTATGGAGCACAGAACAACATGCTGGTGATGCTGCTCAGCTTTCCTGAATGAATCATATGCTTCAAAACAACATTTTATTGACAAACAAAAATCAAAAATCGAACACAAATTTTAACAGTCCCTTATTCCCACAAATTAGTGATAGCACATCAAAACACAAAGAACATGGGCTAGCATGCAGCCGAGCGCTTTTCTCTCAGATGGAGCTAGTGGAGGCGAGGAAGTTTAATGCACTGCTGACCTCAATCCAATCTCAAAACTAAGATCCCCAAATAGATCAGTCAAGTCTCAGATTGCTTAAAGTTCCTGCCAGTAAACAGCTTACATATGCTTCAGGCTTAAAAATGTGACTCAGAGAATTTCAGGAAACACACATACACATACACACACACACACAGATTGTGGAAGAAAAAGATGATCAAAGTTGCAACCAGCCGTCACCTCATCATAATCCTTGCCTAAAAAAGCTGTTCTCTGGGTTGACTCAGAGTACTAAATTCACTACTTACTGTAGAGTGAAACAATTTGAGGCCTCAGGGAAAACTCAATAGATAAGTCTGAAGTCTACATCCATATTAAGACTGGGCCATGGATGTATGCTCAAAGTACATTTTATCATAGTCCATACATGATTGATTTGTAAGTATTTGGTGCACTCTCAGAAGAAATGTGCCTAAAAAGGAACAAAAGCTTGTCACTGTGGTGGGACCCTATAGGTTCATGAACTTCTACCCATATCCATTAATTAATTATAATAATTAATTACTCATTTTTTTGCTTAGTACCCAAAGAACATTATTGTACCATTCAGGGTGCATTTGGGAAATTTGTCGCTTAAAGAACGGAAATGTATGCCCAATGAACCTTAATTTATGGGCGTGGTGTCACCCCAACCAACGATTACTCCTGTCCAATGAGGACGCCTGATTTTCCTGACAAAGACGGGTTTTTCCAGTGGAGTGGCTTTCCACCTTGTCTATCCCCTTGCCAATCTCCTTCAGTAGTATGCTCCTATAGCCTTTGGTAGCCACATTTACTCATCAACAAATATTAATGTATTGCTCATGTAATGCTAATGTCAACTATTGCAGACCAAAAACAGTAATCCTTGTGCTTTCATTGACCAAACATTCCAAAAATCATCCTGGTTAAATTTGCAAAGCCCTGCTTGTTAAACACCAACTCATTGCGAGTTGAATGTTCTACATGTAAGGTGGTAGCTAATGTATGTACCCACAACAAGTATGAGTTATCACACGAGTCCACAGTCATATACATGCTAAGATATACTGTAACACGGTAATACTGAGCCGTGTGGGTTAATCACTGTATTTTTGAGTTCTGTTTGTTTGAAATGGTTTTGCGGATGATTATGCAGAGCTCTAGAAATATCATATGTAAATGAGCATAGGAAACCACATGGGTGAAGTGCATGCACCCCAGGTTGAAAACCCATGCAACTAGAGCACTCCCACTTACCATACATCCCTAAAGATCATATGCTTCATTGTGATTCATTTTTTTCCAGGAACAAACACTTTACATTGTCACGCACAAAGACGATTTCAACTATTTTGAGACATGTTTCCGGTTCATTCTATCATATTTTTGGGCGATTCTGGCTTTAAACACAGACGAACGTCTTCGCCGAATAATTCTAGTTAAAGCCATCAAATTATTGCGCCATATTTCCCGGAATGGGATCGAATTTGACTATCGTTTGCTGTAAAAACATACAATGTACGCATAAAATGTCCACTCTGCAGCGTGAGTGTGGATGTGTATGTTGTGTATCGCTAGGAATAGTGAGTACCCTCCTTCGCAGTGACCGAGCTCTGTTAGCATGCCGCCATTAGTCCACTGTCCTCCGTACAGCACCGGTTCCGCTGATCTTAAGCCCGGAGCCAATAAAGATGGTTTTTCCATGCTGACAATACACATTCTATCTTCAAGTTTGAAGAGTCAAACACATCCACAGCTGGGGGTCAGTCAGTCAAATGGAGTCCCACAGAGACCCAATGACAGCAGATTTTTGGAGGGATGAGGAGGAGGCGAGAGGGGGAGGGCGGCATGGGGTGGAGTAAACCTGCTGATTAAAAATGGTCAAATTCTAAGCGCTGCCAGGTCCGTAAGACGTGAACTAGAGAAGGAGTGCTGAATATAAATAGGAGAAATTGTGTTTTGAAGGGTGAGCGTAATGGCTACTCACGCAGGGTTGTCAGAAACGGAGGGCGCCCCCGCCAAGCGCACCAGAGTTTAGCTTAAACATGGCTGGTGCAAATCCAGCCAAAACCGCGGGAGAAAAAAAGAAAATGCAACCCAGGGTTTTGGAATAAAAGGCCTGAATTACATTGTGCCGAGAGAGTTTTTTCTCCGTTTCGGCAACCTGTGGTTTCTGAATATTAATCTTTTCTGTTCCCGCTTTAAAACCCGCCGCGGAACTAAAAAAAAAATACAGAATTTAGCGAAAGTGAGCGGGTTTTTCATTTTCGCCGTATTTCGCCCGTTTTTTTTTTAACCGCCATCCACATGACCAAAACCACCTGCCAGAGTGCGCTGCAAATTACACCAAACAATACAGCACATAACTGTTCTCGCCTTAATCCCTACCCCAAAAGTCACGTCGCACGTAAAGTCGCTCCCACAAAAATGTTCCATAAAGACGTATGTTATGAGACATAAGCAATGTTAGCCATGTCTTCAACAGTCTTCATAACAGCTCCAAACGGGTATTAGCCGCACCGGACATGACAACGACCCCCTACCTGGCTGTTCCGCATCCACCATTCCTGGTTTTGTGTTTCGTGGGGAGCCATTGTGGCCCTCGACCGCTGCCCCAAACTGTCAGCATCCCGCTGGTGGTCCAGGACCAGGCTGCCCTTCTCGGCATTGTGCTGCCGGAATAGGTGCGTCCTCCCCTGTTTCGTGCTGCAGTTTTAGTTCCACGATCTGATTGGACAATGAGGAGCAAGACTTCATCAGCAGAACATCCCTGTCGTCATGACAACTTGCCCATATCCCCGCTAAGAAAAAAAAAGAAAAAAAAAAGAAAACATGTTCGCTTTTTGCCTCAAAATCCAAAACGACGACGCTCGCTTTTACATCATCGTTACCTCATTCTTTATGTTTTCCCCCACCCCTCGTCGCTAATCTCCACATCCTGCGATCTTTCAGAGTAGGCCACTGTGGGGCTTCTTTCCAGCCTTAGCCATCTGCCGCGTCTAGCTAGCCTCGTCCGATTCAGCGCATAGCTAAACTGGCAAATCGGCTTAGAATCATGCCTGTAATCATTATTATACGCTTTATTCATAAAATACAAGGCGGTAGAAGAACAGAGGGGAAAAAATTGAAAAATCGACACAAGCGAGATGCGCTCCTGTGGACTACTTTTTACCTGTAATCCGATTCCTCTCGACAGACCGCACACAGGAAATAGCGTGAAGAACGCGGCACAAGGGTTAACTTTGCAGGTCTAATCTATCCTTAATGCCATTACAGTTCATGCATTTTCCTCATTTCAATCGCACTTCAAAAAGTTGCCTTTGCCCCGTCTCTTCTATTCAATTGCCCCGCCCCCTCCACACCCCCCCCACCCCCCACCCCCCCCAGTCCGATCATGAAATCCTTTTGATTTTCCTCCATATCGCCCCCATTATCATTAGTACACTGTTATTTCCCCCCGGCTCGTAGCTCCGAGCACAATGCGTAAATCCGTGACATGGCACGCTACATACAGTTGTCACTTGCGAGAGAGAGAGAAAACGCGAGAACAAAAAAAAAAGAAAAGAAAAATAAAAATAAGAAACTAAAGCGAGAGAGACGTGAAAACAAAAAAAAGAAAGAGGCGGAGAGCGCCGGCATTATCTCGTTGTCAGCTACGGTATCCCCGCACAAACAGATGTACATTTAACAGAGAGGCACCTGCTGTGCTGTGAGCCCGCGCCGCGGCCAGACGGAAAGCCGCCGATTCCCAGGGACCTTTCCCAGTCCCCTCCACGCTGGAGACGGTGACCTTGGCCGGTCCTGCCTCTCCCCCAGCGAGCCCTGAAAGGCAGCCCCACACCGAGGGCCCGGGTCCCGCGGCTTTGATACTAATCCTCCCACATTGTGAGCCCCGGCACCCTACCTGGCCTGCCAGCGAGAGGCGACTCGGCGGCCATTGAAAGCAGGTGATGAATGGGGGACTTCTGCAGGAAGCCCCGATTCCCCCGGCAGAAGTGCAGGCCACAAAAGCTGCTTAAAACAGTCAGTTGCATTTCTCCTCAGATTTGGTGGATTTTCAAAAGAAAACGGAACGCATTCTTTCTTTTTTTTTTTTCTGATTTGCAAATATATGCATGTCTATCTGAATGGAATATAATGCGCGAAAAATGTAATATTCCCGGAAAGACGCCAGTGCGCGTGTGTTTGCGTACGTACGACACACCCGCAAACACACACAAATATTGTATATGCACACATGCTAGCTAACACACACAAATAACTAGAGAAATATAAAGCAGCTAACCGTAGGAGACTGCATGAATTGATTGAGAGTATTCTAAAGGATATCGCCTGGACTTCTTGTCTTAAAGTGGTAGCATCCCATTTTCAACAACGCCGCCTTTCTGGTTTTCGCTCGAAAAAGAGGAAATGCGCCTGGCAAAGAACTACACAGCAGGTAACTTATTTAAGTGACTGGATTTTATCAACTGTGTACCTCTGATTCCTCGACTGCTTTCAAATATGCTTGGTCTTGCATTTGATACATGTGTAACTTGGGTATAGCAATTTAAACACAAAAAAACACAAAAAATGCTGAAGTTCTATATGGTTCAGAGTAAATATTTAGCAAATGTGTTTTTCACAACAGGTTTTCTTCATCTCTTAAGCAAATATCTCAAGTGTAAAAATCCCTGCTTAAAAAACGAATTTAAAGGGACTATTTTATACACTGCGTTATCAGAGAGCACCAGAGGTAACGTTTGCAGGTAACGACGTGAATTTTTGCGTCCTGACATGAAATCGTCTATCCGTATCAAAACAAATGGGCGAAAGAGGCGACTAAAAAAGGAGGCAGGGAAGCAGCGGAGGCACAGATACCTCATTGTAACGTCATCGCGCAGAAGAAAGGGATGCTGGGTGCCTGCTTCTTAAGGGGACCGAAGCCGAATTCAATACATCTTGTCAGGGAGGCTGATGTGATTATCGCCCCCTGCTAGGGCAGGAACAGTGAAGTTGTCTGGAGCGCAGAGGAGGCTAAGAAACCGCACCATGGGCTGCCCTGGCCGTCCCAGCCTGGAGAGAGAGGGAGGGAGGGAGAGAGAGAGAGAGAGAGAGTGAGGGAGAAAGAGAGGGAGAGAGGGAGAGAGAGAGAGGGAGGGAGGGTGAGAGTGAGAGAGAGAGAGTGAGAGAATGAGAGTGAGAGTGAGAGTGAGGGAGAGAGAGTGAGAGAGAGTGAGGGAGAGGGGAAGAGAAAGAGTGAGATAGAGTGAGAGTGAGATAGAGTGAGAGAGATAGAGTGAGAGATAGAAAGTGGGAGAGAGAGAGAGTGAGAGGGAAAGAGAGAGAGAGTGAGAGTGAGAGCTGGACGCCCTGGCCCCAGCGGGACGCTCAAATCCCTCACAGGGGGGAGTCAGAGAGGGAGTCTCTGGTGCACGGATTCAACTTTTTTTTCTGTTGTTGTTGTGGATGTTCGCAAAGATCTGAGGAGTGCGACGAATTTGTCGGTGGATGAATTTGTGGCCGGCACAAAGCTGCGTACGGACCGGGAGTGGGAACCCCTTCACCCAGCCCACAACCCCGCGACATCGCTTCAGTGTCAGGGAACAAAGCTGATGCTGTCTGGACGTGGCCTGAATGGTGCTGGGCCAGCGGGGGGTTACTGGAGATAACACCGTGCATCTGCACACTGTCTACCCTTTACAGCCAAACTGTTACCTAACATTCACCCATTACACTAAAGTAGCAAGTGCTTTAGGATATCCCGCTCTGTGAAAACACTGTGGATGACCCTGAGTCTAAGTCAGGACGAGAGTCAATCGAGTCGAATGACAGACATTCCTCTCACAAAAGCTAAGACCGGCATATTGTGAGCTAATTTTGGGAACTTTCAAATAAAATCCTATAATAGATCCTCTGTCACTGAAAATGCAATTATGTAAAAAAAGAAAGAAAACTGGATTACTTTGAGCAACAAGTGGACAAACTAATTCCTCATAAATATGTCATTTTTTCTTTCTTTTCTTATGTTTCATATTTTCTAAATCACTGTGTGCTAGTTGCCAAAATTTTGTATGGATATAAATAATTTGGGATAAGCAAACGTGACCCAATTTACGCTATTACATAAAAAAATATATTCCACTGCTTTTTTCAACTGCGCCAAATTATCTCTCAACAGGTACAGGGCTAACTAATGAGCAACACATGCAGTACAAGGCTTACAACAGCTACATATACTCAGAGCTAAAGTATGAGCCATTTATTCAGGCAAAACGGGAATGGGACAGTTAGAGCCCAGTGATATGAAAAAGAACAAGCTGTTTTAAAATAAGTGGAAGGGGATGTTTTATTTTATTGTGAAATAACTGTTGAGTATTTCAGTTACAGTGGCCATTACTGACCTCATTTACTACTGCTACCACTGCTGCAAAACGTCTGGACCTAAATCCTGTTCTCTACAAATAGACATGCTTCTTTGTCCAAGTTATGTTAGTCATATCTCTTTAATTCAATGGATGGTTTCCTATGTGTTTGAAAGACTGGCCATTACACCAATAATTATGAGGTTTGTCTCCGACGTCCCGCTGTACGCTTAATAAAATAACATATTAGCATATTATTTCAAGTAAGAGTGCATATATTATGGAATGTGACATGGAAATATAGATCTTGGTTAGGCGAGGATAAACGAGGATAAACACATGATGACGAAACATGCGCAACCTAGGCTAATGTAAAATGGCTACCGGTACTTTGATAGCAAGCCACAATGCATATTGGCCTACTGTAAGACGTAGATTAATCTTGTTCATTGATGAGAGACATACCTGTGGTAGACTACTAGGCGGCCTGTCGGTAGTAGACCCTATACCCGGGCTTTTTATCCGGATGCTACAATAATAAAAAGACGACAAACAACAAGGATACGTGAAAGTAAGGTAGGAAATTGTACGATTTGAGTAAAACGAACGGAAATAGTAACACAAGAGAGCTTTAATTATGTATCGATGATAAAGTAACCTAATATTTCATCTAAAAGTCAGCACTCGAAGTTTTTGACGAGCAAGTGAGAAATCCAAGACATTAAAAACTTGCTACAGACTACATTCCAAATGTTACAAACTAGTAGTAAAGTTCTGCTTTAAAAGCGCGCCCCTGCAAATGTATCACTATAATGAATTTGATTGGTCAAAGACTTTCAAAAAAGATTAGATGTTCATTTTCTTCACGTTGTTCCATCAAGCCGGCTTGTACGCTCTCCACACAGACAGCTAAGACAAAAGCATACTATGCTGATACACTGATACGTTGTTTAGTACAGAATGAAATGTACATTGTGAAAAATTCAACTAATTTCATAAAATTTAACTTTGCTGGGGGGTTCAGTGCTGTAGAAAAACAGATCCGCTATTGCACACCACAGACATTGAGAACAGTGATCAGCGAAATCACACTTAAGGTTATTTTTAGTTTCATTAAGAATTTAAATGCTACTTCCTGAAACAGTTCTTCAGGGTCTTTTCCCTTTAACAGTACTTTTCCAGAATCCTCTTCAGCACTTCGATGATACATTTTTGGACCACCACAACTGCTTGGTTGACTTGCTTTTACTGCATGAAAATGGGATGAGAAAGGATGTTACATATATGACCGATGAAGCTGATGATTGGCTGAGGATGTGATGCGATGTTACATATATGACCGATGAAGCTGATGATTGGCTGGGGATGTGATGCGATCCATACCCAAGCTTCTGTGATGCAATTTTGTCCTTGGAAACAAAGTACTGTGGTGTGCAGATGCACGAAGCAGAAAGACCATTGACATATCTCTAGGAAAACCCTGTGTAATGAGTTTTCTAGTGTTTGCTCATGTTGTATAGCTTATTGGCAAGGAACAAAGGTAAAGCTAATTAACTTCTACAAAGACAGGCTATCTAGCTTTATCCAAAATTCCAAAAAATGTCCAATGCAAGAATGTACAGTACACTTGTGAATCAAAACCTATTCTTTTTAAACTGTAAACATTGGTAACATATAACTAAAATCAAACATAATTTAACACCAAATTTCTTTAATATGCATTTCCTGCATAAGGCAGACAAAAATCTATATATTAAATGTCTGTCTGCAAGTCAGCAGCATTTATTGGGAGGTCACCTCCCAACTTCACTTCAGTATCAGTGCCTCGGTGGTGTGTACGTAAGACCTCTGCAGACAGTGACATCATCCACCCACAACCCAGGACTGGAGATAAGACCTTGATTATGTTCCTCAGCAAGGGTTGGACTTCTGTAGAGTGAGCTAATCCTGTTTTTTGTCTGGGAGTTGTGTCATGTGGTCCCAAAATGTGCCTTTTTGATCCCTGCTCTGACACCACACTGATTCGCATTATGGCATTTTCCACTGCTTGAAGGGAAACAGCCCATGGCTCAGTTTCTTGGTGAATGTGCACAGATGTCCTGGTATACTGTATAGTAGAATAACTGCATTGATTGCCAGAGTTTACCCTATGAATGTAGCATTCATCCTCTTTTCAATAGAATTGTCTTTTGAAATCCTTCCTGACTTCCACCGTTCTGGGGACCCCAGTGTACACTTGTTCTTTCCACAACTGAAACAACCATTCCCAGTGTTTAATGAATTATTAATTGACCCATAGCCTCTGAAGGGGGCTTTGTTAAGTACATCCAAATGATTGATCAGTTTTATTAAGTAATGCTGGATGTACTGACTGACAAACAAAATCACACTGTATTCTTGAATGCGGGAAGTGTGGTTACCTGTAAAAAAAAAAGCACTGAGCTAATCCACTATTTCCAGTCAATCAGATAACAAACATCATTGATGCACGCAAATGCACGTTCCTTACTGTATTACCTTGACTTGTCTCAGGAATGGTCTGAACAAAAACTAGCATACGCAGAGCTGATTGTGGGTAGCCCTGCTTTATTTTTAACAGCAATGGGGTGCATACCATATACATTCTCAGCTAAGAAAAGATGAAACTGTTCATATATAAAAATATAATACTGTCATATCTACGATGGCACACAGTTTCATGGGTTGGGCGTGAGGGAAAGGGATGGGATTCACATGAAGAAATCCACTGCGTATGTGCTGCTTCCAGGCCTTCTGATGAAACCCCTCAGGGTCCCCATTCACAGCGCAGGGGAGAGGACAGAGCACTGCACTTTCAACTATTTATGGGTTTGCAATTCTGCAGGGATGTAGAGCGCAGTGCTTTACAACTCTCCTGGAAAAGGCTGGAGAAAAAAGAAGCAGGAAATGTTGAAAGTGAAAGTAAACGTGTGTAGAGCAGTAAAATGTTCAGTTTGATATCCACTCTTGATATATACTTGATATGTACTCTGTTAGAGTTAAATTAACGCTGGGCAGTTAGCTGTGTGTAATGTGTGTCTGTGTGCAGAACTTTACATCTCTTTTGGAAAAATGGGCTTCAGAAAATCTTTGCATCGTAAGTAAAACAGTCCAGTATGTAATGTACCGGAAATGCACTCGTACCATCAACGCTAAGAAACAGTTTTGTGAGCTCGGCTGAGAAATCCCCCAAAACAAAACTCCACGCCAACACCTCCTCGGGTCTGGAAAAGCAGCGCTGAACATGAGATTTGCTGTTTGGGTTATCAAGCCTTTCAGTATGTGCCCGTGCCTTAGCTGCTCCCCCTGGGGCAGAGTAAAATAAGACTTCAAAGAGATCAGAAATAGTCATGGTGCAAACTTACTTCCTGCTGTTAGCTGGGCTGTGCAAACAGGACCGTCTGTACTTCCCAAGAGCAACTGACGATCAGATGACAATTTTGCCACTGGAACACATTTTGGACATCTGCTGAAAGTAAACCATGTGGCAGTGGATTTACAGGATTGACTATGATTTACATTATTAGTTGATTGCAAAACACACAGGCACAAAGTCTTCCGGCACAATGGTGACATGCTTTAGAGTTACAGGTTACAGTTATTATGTGGATAGTTGTTTTATACTAATGTTATGTGGTTCAGCAATGCCTCTGTTGTATGCGTTGTATTCAGCCTACCATATACACAATAGTATATACTACAACAGAGAATGCGGTGATTATTTTTTCGGTACCGGTGAACAGGTTTGGGTATTTTATCTTGTACAGATACACAGTACACTTGCGGGCTAACTATGCGTTTGCTTTTAATTGTCAGCAGTAAGTCTAAGTGCTAGTTCAAGGCCTCAGGAACTGGGTCTGCTGTGTACAGTATGTGGTGATGTCACAAACCTGGCAATGCATCAGACAAGTTTCAAACAGGTTTCAAAATCCATCAGGTAAGATTTACAATAAATAAATAAAAGCAAAAACACACAGGCAAAATAAACAGACTTGTGTTATGAAACAAATAAGTAATACAAAGCACAAGGGTTTGAAGGAGTTTCAGGTTTCAATGTTCCCTGATCACCTTCCTGCCTGTTATCATCCCTGATTCTTAGTTTGTGTGTTTTAGCTTGCTGTTTTAAAAATCAATTATTTACTCTACTATTTTACTCTCAAGTGAATACGTACTGAAATTTCACTCCTGTGAATTTGCTTTGTATATTCTGATCTGATGCTCTACTGCATTGTTCAAACACCTGAAACAAGGTGAAACATATAATCTTATGCTTGGTGCCTCAGAGCCTTCCAACGGCTGAAAAATTTGTAGGTGCAGCAATATATGTATTTTTATTTCCTCCCAATAGAAATACACATATTTAAAATGAATGACATTTAAACCAGGGTTCTGCTTTAATACCTTCCCTCTGCTGAGACAAGGGAAATGTAGTCCTCTAGGGTGATTCTAAAGTTAGCGATCCAGGAAAAAGTTGTGGCATTGGTACCTGAGAATTTTCTCACTTTCTCTCAAATGAAGTCGCTGAGATAATAGACACTCTGGCATGTTAATTAAAATTCCATTTGGATCAAAGGCGACTTCCAGCACCACAAAAGAAATGCCATTTTCCATTGTCCAAATAATTATCATCATCTTACATTTTAATCAATATATAAAATAGTGTTTTTAGTCTTTTAATGAAGACAAAATGATCAGATAAACCATCAACCATAGCTCATATTTCCCATCTGGGCTAACTATTTGTTAATATTCGTATTGGCTAATGCTTCAATCTCATCAGAAGATCAGCCTTTCTCTTGATAGTTATGTCTGCCTTAGCCAAAAAGATAAAATAATTAGATTAGATTGCCCTAAAGAATATTAAATGGCTAGATATTTTAAGAAGCTATGAATAATCATACAGGAATAAGGAATATATAAAACTGGAATGCAAATTCTATCAAAGTCATCTCATCTGACATTCTATTAATGTACCCTTGCTCAGAACCACACAACTGCCATCGATTTGCAAATTGGAGCCATTAGCAGAAAGATGGGCAGATTGTTGTATTACAACGCCGAGCGATATGAAAGAATAGAAAACTTCCCTCAAATCAGAGTATTGAGGGAAGGAGAGATAAAAAAACATGAACAAATAAATGGATGAGTGGCCTGACTGACAGACACAGGTTAGACGTGCAGAGTGTCACATAAACAAATTGAGTAGATGAATGATAACAGCTGTGCCGAGAATTTTGAGTTGTGTAAACCGGTTGTATGAGTCATTTAGAGCTTTAGAGTCGATGAAACACTTCAGTTTGCCTCTGACAGAAAGATAAGGTTGTCAGCAGATCAGCCGCCACATTTGCAATCATTTTGCAATATTCCTTACATTTTAAATCTCATTACTGTTTGCTTTTATAGTTGGTTTTGTATTTTTTCCATCCCTAGACCATAATTCAGGTCTGAAGGTATGCAGCTCGAAGTATGCTGGTAATTGTTTTGGTATATGTACACCTTTATTACATCAAACCCTCACTTCAGCATTGGAGTTTCACAGTAATTTGGAAAGAGCTACAACAGACAGAAGATGTCATCTCTTACACTTGGGTAGGGTTTAGTCAGTAGGAGTTCCATAGTGGCTGAGTAAGTTCCTCCAGACGATGAGGCAGATGTACACAGATTATATAAAGCTATGTAGACAGTTAATGTGTTACAGATATATGGTATATGTCTAGCTGTGGATATATGTCCCTTCCCCAGCTCACACCTGGTCGGTACTGTGCACCCTGTAGTGTGAAACAGTCTCCAGTCTCTATCTGTAGCAGTAGGGCTTTAGAGGTGTGAGTGATCTTTACCTGAAGCCATGCTGGGGGTTGTGGGTGGCACAATTGCAACTTGAAAGGCACAATACTGCATTCTACATCTGAGGGATGTTGCTATACTGAGGGGGGACATTGGGTGTGGGGAATTGTTTTAAAAGTATATATGGGTGCCTTGGGGAGGTAGGCCTTATTCAATGACATTTTATTTGTGTTACTTTTTTTTTGACAGAGACACTGTCACACTAGCTTCATAGACAAACAGGAAATATGCTTTGTTCCTTTTCTTACACACATTATATGACATTGTGCAGGTGAAATAATGCCTAATATTTGGACACTGAAGTATAACTGAACTGACATATTCTGTTAACATTTTTTTACATCTCATTTTACAGCCCGTTATTTATGTAGTATTTACTGGTAGTTATAAATTTTGATTTCAGAGGTAAGTACTATGAATCATAGTTACCTAATAATTGCACAAGTAGCTGTATATCTACCCAATAAAGACAAGGTAATTAACGGGTGGTAAAATAAAGCCTTACTGTAAAATAAATAGTAGAGTTTGCTGTCCCCCACATTTGATAGCATGTAATATATTTGAGAAGGAACCCAGAGTAAGAACACACTTCTCAGGTCAATGGACCTTACTGGACTTGCATAAACTAAATACTCAATATTTCAAACCAAATACATTCACTGGGGAGTAATGCACACTACGGTACTTTTAATGCCTTTGGGTAGATTCTCTGTGCAGTTGATTGGTTTTCCATGTCCACACACTTCCAGTAAGTTCAGTCATTTATGTACTTAGCCATACAATTATAAATGAACAAAGAACCAAAAACAAAAGTCTTACTCTAAAGCGGCTGAGGCGAGCTTGTGCTGGTTGTGTAGGGAGTGAACAGCAAACATGTTGATTTTTCAGATCACACTGATTTGCAGTCTGTTTGGGGTCTAAAATAACTTGTGGAAGTTTGATCAAAGATCTTGTACATGCTCTATGTTGATATCGTAAATCATGCCAGTATAGTGATTGCAAAGCTTTCTTCATTTTGACGGTAACAAAGGGAAGCTGATTACACAAATTATGGGTCATGACTCATAGGTACTCATAGGTACTTTTTTTATTTACTTCCTTCCGTACCAGGGCGGCCTGTAGCATAATGGTTAAGGTACATGACTGACCCTGCATTGCTCCAGGGGAGGATTGTCTCCTGCTTAGTCTAATCAACTGTACGTCGCTTTGGATAAGAGCGTCTGCAAATGCCAATAATGTAATAATAACAGCATGCAAACGTGGTCAAGAGGTTCAGCTGTTTTTTCAGACCAAATGTCAGAATGGGGAAGATATGTGATCTAAGTGACTTTGATCGTGGAATGATTGATTGTGCCAGACAGTGTGGTTCGAATATCTCAGATACTGCTGATCTCCTGGGATTTTCACGCACAAAGTTTCTAAAGTTTGCAGAGAATGGTGTGAAAAACAAAAAACATCAAGTGAGCAGCAGTTCTGCGGGCAAAAACGCATTGTTAATGAGGTCAGAGGAGAAGGGCCAGACTGGTCGAAGCTGACAGGAAGGTGGCAGTAGCGCAAATAACCACGCATTACAACAATGGTATGCAGAAGAGCATCTCTGAACACTCAACGTGTCAAACTAAGTGGATATGTACAGCAGCAGAATGCCAATAAGTCAAAATAATAAGTCTAATAAATACCTGCAAAATTGCTCAGTGAGTGTACAGACTATATACAATGTTTAAAAAAAAATTGGTTTCATACAAAAAAACATTATCTGTATCACCCACACTATCCACATTACTGTTTTAGTTGTCAGCGACTCCCTCCTGCATTCTTTAAATAGCATTTCTGAAACCTACAGGATGAACACGAGGGGTGAGCAGCAATGACTACATGTGTCTCATCATGTCAACAAATGCTCACGAGAGAAAATCAGGATCAGGATCAGGATTAGCAGGCTTTCCTTAACCTTCAAAATAGATGCCTTGAATGGCTGAAACATCTTGTGTGTGGAAATCAAACACAGCTGTTTGGTCGTTTGTTTTGTGTTTGTGTTCTTTTTGCCAATGTGCGTTCTTCTGTTCTTGTTCCCGAAATTCATAGAGACCCAATTATGATCATCAATATCACCCCCCCCCCCCCCCCCCCCAAAAAAAAAAATCTATAGGGGGAATTAGGGAAGTGCCAACGAGGCAGGGGCCACGCCCGTGAGTGGCGAAGGCCCCCGTTTGAGCCAGCTGTGCCGGGCTGAGCGGGGTCCCTGTCCATCACACACATCTGCCGGGGGGATGTTCTCCCTCAGCGGGGAGAGGAACAGGCCTCTGGTCATCCGCGCTATCTCGGCCTGATCAGAAGTGACTCCTTATTTAAATTCTTGTGGTGAAGCCAGATGAGCCGGGAAAGTAGAGAAAGTAATTTGAGGCGGGGGGCGGGGGGGGGGGGGGATCGGGGCAGATAATTTCAAGAGGCAAAAAACTCTTCAAAGCATTTCCACATTGCTTCATATATACTAAAAGTGTCAGCAGGAACAAACAACGTGACTAGTGGGGGGGGCGTCTGTTTATGCCAACTTTGAATATGCAAACATGTATTTTTGTTTTGTCGTGCTCTTCCTTTCCTCTCTCAAATAGATGTTTTCCATGATCTTTTTGGTAAACAGGAAACGCAGGCACTCAGCATGTGGTGCTGCGATCACCATTGTGGAGGAGACGGAGACGCTTGTGCTGCGTGATATAAAAAGTGATTTGCGACCTGCCCATTTCCATACCGCCTCAGGACTCTGGCTGGCTCCGCTGATGCACGCTTTTTATGAAATCCCAAAACTTTACCCCACTGCACCCTCCTTTGTTGATGGAGTTTTGGCTGATGCTGTATATATTGCATATATTTATGTACTTCCGAATACTACTTTACGTTGAAATTTAACTGACACGGTTATTATGAAAATTGCCTTTGCATCAGATATATAATGACTATAATTGACTTCAATCTGCAAAATCCCTGCCCAATTTAATCAGTATCTTCTTATATCGTTGTCATCGTTGACCTCAAACAAATTCCCTTCTGGTTGACTTGTGGGTTCAGCTCTCTGAGTATGTTTACTTGGAGTCAATTGGAGGCCAGACAACTCATTTCCCAACAAGTCACAAGTCCTCATTGGTAATCGCAGCCATCTGCCAATATCTTAAGATCTAAAATGTTTTGTGAATATGATTCTGTGATCAATTCTTTCTCTTGGCACAAAAATATTTTGTGACCAAGTCATAAATTTTGTCAAAGCTTGCTCATCTTCTTGTAATCCTCCATACATGTTCTGTTATTCTTCCCTCACTACTCCATCATGTCTGATTAGGATTGTTCTCTTACTCTGCCTATTCTATACTGGGCTCCACCTGCTTCTAATTCTGCTGCGATGCACACTGTGTTCTTAGCCTGATACTGTAGTGTCTCCACATCTCTCTAGATTCTTCTCTCTGTCTCCGCAGAGCAGTCAGTGCACCATGCTGTCTTTAGATTGATCCCACACATGCATACACACACACACACACGCATGTACACACACACAGACACATACACACACACACACACACACACGCATGTACACACACACAGACACACACACACGCATGTACACACACACGCACATGCATGTACACACATACACATGCATACACACACACTCACACACACGCATGTACACACACACATGCATGTACACACACACACGCACACACACACACATGCATGTACACACATACACAGACACACATGCAGGTACACACATGCACACACACAGACGCACGTGCAGGTACACACACAGATCAGTGGAGAGGATTTTATGCGCTTTGTCTTTCTGTGTTGTCTTATTAGCCAGCATGTACACTCAGTGAACGCTTTATTAGGCCCAGTGATACAGACCACATGTCAGAATGGAAGAAAGGTCATCTAAGTGATACCTAATAAAGTGCTCAGTGAGTGTATATCAAGCATCTTGTCTTATCTTGTAAGTGAATGCACTTGTAGAAATGTAAATGCAGCACCTGTTTAAATACTGCTCAGCACTGAAATACTGGTCCTGGCCCAAGCGTATGTTAATGTTTTGGCATTTATATATAGTGCCTTTATCCAAAGCGCTGTACAATTGATGCTTCTCATTCACCCATTCATACACACTCTCACACACCAATGGCGCTTGGCTGCCGTGCAAGGTGCCGACCAGCTCGTCAGGAGCATTTGGGGGTTGGTCTTGCTCAGGGACACTTCGACACAGCCCGACTGCTCTTACTGCCTGAGCCATGTCGCCCCATGTCGTATTGTTTATGTATGCCTGGATTATAATTTGCTCGTATAAGAGAAAGGGTACAAACCTGGGTAATATTGTTCAATGAAGTTCAATTGAAGTAATGGTTGATATTCAGTAGAATGTAACTGAGTAGCGATACATTGCGATACATAAAGCCTGGTAAATTGATGATAAATGAAAGTAAAATTAAAGCCAAAATACTGAATACTGAAAAGGCAAAAAATGCACAGTCCTCAGAATAAGAGTGGAATATTCACCAGAGAATGTGGTCTTTTATTTGTAAAGTAAACAATTCTGTCGCCATGCACACTGGAAGAAAAAAAGAAAGTGTATTAAACTGTCATCATTGTAATAAAGAATAAACACTTCTTTTGGAGGGGGATGCGTTACCTCTCCTTCACCGTATTTCAAACGGGCCATCAGACTTGGCGTGTTGCTTGTGAAGTGCAAAACAAAGTCTCATCACTCTGGTCCCGGTGCCTGCGTGGCTGACTGGCATCAGTCAGAGACACTGTCACATTTGGAAAGTGTCTTCAGTGGAGGAGGGAGTCCTACAGAGCAGCTGCCATGTCGCTGCTGACTGCCTCCCTTTCGTCTGCGCGCGTCTCCAGGAGGGGGAATATCATGCAGAGCGAGCACACACCTTCTCTCCCCAAAATAGACACATTTCTTCCCAAAAAAAACAAACAAAAAAACCCCCCACTGTATCAGCACAGGAGACAGCGTGCAGCCACAAATGTGCACGCATACGCATGATAAACCGGTGGGGTGCAATGAGTCCGTGGGAGACAGGGAGCATTTTATCTTCTCTCGACTTAAGAGTTTTTTGTTTCTTTGTTTAAATGTGTAAATTCGTGAAATTACTATCAAGTATACAGTCACAGGCCCCAACCCCCGAAAAAAAACCACGGTCACAACTGTGGCAACGTGTTTATGTCAGCAAAGAAACGTCATCCCCAGTGATACTAGATTGGAGGTGTCATGAGGGCAAAGTGCTCGTAAGCTGTGACCTCAGACCTGAGTCTGAGAGAGGAGGACCTCGTGATCAGGATGTGGCGACACAGGAGAAGGAGAACAAAGCCGGCTCCACTCTAAATAAACCCTCCAATCTGTGACCCACAATGCTGAATGGGCCAATTAAACATAGCCGAGAGAGAGATAAAGAGAGGGAGAGAGCGAGAGAGACAGAGATAAAGAGAGGGAGGGAGAGAGAGAAGGAGAGAGAGAGAGAGAGAGAGGGAGGTGACTAATGGACAAAAACATACAAACATTATGAATACAATTAAAAGAAGAACATGAATTGGTGCCTTTGTTCTGCGGCTCTCCTGATATTTTAGTCACAAATATGGGAAACCTCCCCCCAGCCCATGGGAAAGAGGCCCCTTCGTTATAGATGCCTTTTAAAATTCTTAATCTACTGCCAAACAGTAGACAGTAACAAAAACAGGAAATATCGCCAACAAAGAAAGAGAGAAAGAAAGAAAAACTATAGGACCTTTATACCGTTTTCTTTGTAATTTTGGTCTCTCTCATGTTTGACATCAAAGATCCAGAAATTGTTTTCCCCGATGTTGTGTACTCTGTAATTATTAATCTGCCTCACAACACGACTCCCTTCAGGGCAAAACCCAGACACAAAAGGACCTTTTCTGCATCTCTGATGTAGAGCAATGCAGAAAAAAAAGAAAGAAAAGAAAACGAAAAAAGAAAAATTCTGCTTCCAAAATAGATGTGTGAACTTTTTGAGCTTCTAACTTTCAGATGGGGCGAAAGTTATGTCGGGAAATCTGAAGAAGAGGATGAGTGACAACATGCTTTCATTTTTTGGCTCAGTGAATGCCCTCATCCAGTGCACACTTGTATCTTACCTATTTATGCAGATGGTTATTTACAGAGAGCAAATTAAGCTAGGTAAGTAGCTCAAATGTACAATAGGAACCGAATCTGCAATCCTTGGGCTTTGGGCTACACCTGCTGCACTACACCACGGCTTACACAATACACTCACATTCTATTTAGAACCATAATCATATTAGTGACCTGTCAGTTAATCATTTTTTCAGTGTGTGGGTGGGGATATGATTTGGATATAAAATTCTGGCATGGTCTTCCCACCATCCCAGATTTCTACATCCAAGTCATAAATCACAATACAAACATTCCTACAGTATACACCCTGTCCTGTCACTCACTCCTCTCCTGATACCTGCTTCAGCCACCATCCCTCCCCCAACAGCCCTGCCCCCCCACCCCCTCACCATACCACCCATTACACCTTGCGCAAGAGCAACCATTTCTCATTATGCGAACGATTTTCAATGGATTCAGGGGTCACTTTGCTGTAGTACAGTCATTTTTTTACATTTTTTTTTCATTGAACAGTACTTTCCTTTAAGATGACTCGATAACTTTGATTGACTCTTGGGGACACAGTTGCTTTCAAATGCAGCCGTTCATTTTTCTCGAATAAAAAAAAACAAAAAACAGCACTAACAAATGTTGCTGAATATTTTCTTTTTTTGGAGGGAGCATCTTAATAAGCACAGCTCTGAGTCCCCAGTGGCGCTGTTCCTCTTGTCTACATGTTACTCTGGGTAGAAAGACAGAAAGCGTGGTGAGATTGACAGCCAGTGTCGAGGCGCGAGGTGCAGACCGTCGATCACTGCCAACGTGAAAGCAGAGTGGAGAGAGAGAGAGATAGAGAGAGAGAGAGTGAAGAGAGAGAGATAGAGAGAGAGAGTGAAGAGAGAGAGTGAGGGAAGGAGAAGGGGAATGCCAGCTTCTCTGCGGCCGGCGACTTAAAATGGTTTCTGGTCAGGCGAGTGGCAGTAGAAGAGACCCAAATTAAAGACGCCTCATCGGAATCGGCGGACTCCTCTCATCCCTCAAGCTGTGGTTTCCAGGGCAGAGGGATGCTCCGCCAGAGTGTCTGAGGGCAGGCCAGCAGCGCTTGTCGAGGACCAGACGGGAGGGCCCACTGCGTGGCACATTTTCCCAACCTCCGAAACCACATGACAACTTCAGAGACAGAGCCTTCAAAGCATCCCCGTGGTCAATTTTTATATTTACTCCTTAACAAGACAGTTTAAGATGCTGTTCTCGAATTCCACAACAACAAGAGCGAGATTAGTTTAAAATTACTGTAAATTCTTACTGTCGACTCTCCATAGTGTTTCACAAATATGTCACTATTTAAAGCAGTTAAATAGATCGTAAGTAAGGGGTAATCCGTGTAATTAAATTTTGGTCGACCAAAAAATATTTACCTGCAAATAGTACAATAATACTATTATAAAAGCTTAAAGTACCATTTGTTAACATGGGCTATTTAGACATACAATATGGACATGTTAAAAAAAGTATTTGCGATTAATTGCATATTCTAAAATTCCAGCTAAAATGCTTACTTTCAATTTGTTAACAGTTAGAAATGTATTTAGCAGCTACCTAGCAGCAGGATAAACTGCCAGTTTTATAAAGTGCGGGCAGTTTCCTCTGGCAGGCTGATTGTATTCTGGTTTTAAAATGTGTTGTTATATAATGTGTGCTTGCAATCAAAAAAAAACTTGCATTAAAATTTCAGGGCCAAAAGTTTAATTGCATACTTTTACATGGATGAAAAATCTTCTGAATCATCACCAGTGAGGGTTTCGTTGGTGGTGATACTTTTATGTATGGTTAGTCTATTTGGCATCTGTGCTGTTTATACACTATAGCCTGCAAAAGAACAGCAACAACAACATCTCTCTATGTGATGAAGACCTTATATAATTTCCACTCGATATCTAGCATGGGGATCTTGTTTGATTACAATATGCTATGTACACTATATGTGGCAAAAGTTGAAAAAATGTTCACACAAAGAATTAAGCAACGTGAAAGCATTCACTGCATATAAAACATGCAAATATAATATGCTTGCTCATGTACTACTAATTACTTTTGCGGCTGGACTGCAAAAGGTTGGGAAAAAATGCAAATGTATTCACTTTTAAACTCAGTGATTAAATAAAAATACACCTTGTTTGGGTGTCATTAATGAGGTGTGAAGTTGAACTTAAATAAGCGTTCTTCGCACAATTACCATCAAGGACATCAGTACCAACAAACATTCAAAACATTTAACACAGCAATTAGTGACAATTGTGGTCTTTCTTCTTTTGGCTCATTACGGCTACATATCTGTTGAATGTGAATTTGGGATAAGAAAGCCCTATGGCCTCTGGGTCCAGGATAGTCAGAAACCATCTGAGTGGTGTGCATTTATGTTGTTTAATAGGTAGACCTGTATACCAGCTCATTAATGCAGATATCTAATCAGCTAATCATGTGGCAGCATATCAATGCATAGAGGCACGAAGGTATGGCCGAGAGGTTCAATTGTTGTTCCGAGCAAACAACAGAATGGAGAAGAAATCAGATTTTGACTGTGGAATGCTTGTTGGTGCCAGATGGGGTGGTTTGTGAATCAAACATTGACATTGGGAAGCCGTTAGCCATAATGGCTGGTGAGCCAAAAACCTGTCAAGCCCTGTATATGAAGCAATAGCATGCTTACCTCCACCCTGTGCCATTATATTCAACAGTGTTTTTTGTACACATGGGACAATGCATATTCAAACTGGGATCTTGACACACAGGATGATAACGCAATGTCTAATTACTGTACATTGTTCCATTTCTGTTCAGCATATTGTATAGGTTAGCATGTGAACGTATGAAATTGGTGGAACATTCCTGATCTCTGGCTGGGCTGCAGGAGATCAGTCTGTAAGCACGGAGCAGCTGGAATATCGATGGTGCCGGGAATCTTCCGCCACACGCCCATAACTTTCTGATTCACCCTGGCGTACGTAGGGTTTGTGGGTGTAAATATATGTGGGTGTTGAAGAAGTGCAGGAACATATGAAAATCTGCGTATGCTCCGTTCTGTTGTGAGCAGATGAATAAGGGCTGTGTGAACTCATCCAAATGGAATGATAAAGAAACCAAAGCCAGATCAAAGGACTCCTGAAAAAAAGAGAAGAAAAGAGAGAATTGCAAAACTGAAATATTCATTGCTTGAAAACAGGGCTCTTTTTCCCTCCCGAGAGATGGAGATACAGGGCTGCCAGTGAGGCGTTACGACTCTGATGCTTCATAACTGACAAGTAAACACATGCATTCAAACATAACAATCATGGCAGCAGGAGGGAGAATAGGAGAAAAAGAATCTATCTTTAGGTGAGAGATTCTGGTTGAAGTCAGCAAAGGAAAACAAATAAATTCATCTGGAAGCAATGCCTAAAAATGTGACCTTCGGGGTAATATATCATTACAAGTTGGAAACATGCTTTTTTTAATGCAAAATAAATATTTTGTGGACCTGGGGAAACATGCTGTTGCCATGTTGGGGAAGCATTTGGAGAATAATTCCGCAGGACAGTTAGGAAGGTGCCATCACCTATCATTTAATAGTAAATAATAAACACATATAAACATAAAAGTGTTGGCTGCATATTAATTTAACCCCTTAAGTCTCACTGGCCCAGGGCTGGGCCGATGAGATGTTTTTTTGCATTCAGTCCTTTCTTCGGGTTGCAATTTTCAATCACTATGGTAACAGGATATACCATTTGAAAGCGTTAAAACTCACGGTCCTATCTGTATTACCTATTTTAGATGGCATTGCTTTAGTGACAACAGCTCCGCATTTCATGTAACGTGGGTGGTAAAACAATTGCGGGGGGACCTCACGTTCTCTCCATTTTGGAAATCCACATACTTCAAGAAATAAGCTAATATCAGTGTCCTTTTCATGACAAGGGTTGAGCGGACCAAATGCATTAGTAGTTTCTTATTCTAAAAATGGGCTAACTCATGTTGATGAAATGAAATGAAAATGTCCATTGCTTACTCAGAGTTTCTCTAGAGGAATGATCATTCTTGTCCATTTCGCCGTATACTTCTACAAAAGTACGTATACATAGAAATGCTATTATGTAAGTTTTGTATAGGCTCTCTAGAACACAATAAGACCAACTATGGCCACCTAAATATAGTTGCAGAGAAAATGCATTACCCCCATCTATGTGCAAGAAAATTCAATTTAACTTATGCTCCGGGTACGGGCATATGTTATTGAAGTGACGACTAAAAAGCATTTTAGCGAATGACATTAAGTTTCCAATGGTGTATAGGCTATTAGGCTTGCATACCTGCGTGACAAAACTGTACCATTTTAAATATGCACGCTGAGACTGTTTGCATTTGGCAAAAACAGTTCTTGAGATTTTATGCCAAAAAGGTTTATTTTGCGATGCCTATGTTGAAAGAGAGGACTTCCTTTGGAGGAGTTCCAAGGACTCTCTCATCTAAGTGAATATTTCTGAGGAAGACAGTGAAAACACCATTGACAACACAATAGAGGGCATTTTCAGTGACGTGACCCCATTTTATATCGGTGAGCATCTAAATACATTCTCAAAATATTTGATTATTATTCAGTATGCTTATAAATAAGGAGTCAGCCTGATTTTGAATCATGAAAAGCATGTGAAATTGTGGAATGTGTTTGACTTGTTGATGGGGGTTGGGTATTTGACAAAAACTTTTATCAATGGACCTCAATAAATATATTAGTAGACAAGATGCTATTATTGTGATTATTGTACTCATTTTGTATGAGGGCGACAGGCGGGGGGAAGTGCAAACACTTCTAAAAAGTGTTGTATAGTTTAGGAAGCAAAATGCAGTATTTTACACCTCCTAAGACCCATAATATTATTTAGTTTCCATGTGTCCATGTGTGGAAAATTGCATAGACATAGATTAGAAAAAATAATGCAGAATGTTGACTTTGCTCCACTGTCTTTCTAATTGCAACAGCCACAGCTACAATAATCTGCATCCAGTCAAAAACAAAAAATCTTTTCAGTGAAGAAAAAAGCTTCCACTTTCACTGTGTTTGACCTGCCTGTCATCAAAATAGTTCAAGAATAGTAACCATTTTATTTTGGGTATGTCATTTTCAAGCTTGTGTCACAAAAAGGAGTGGTACTTAAGGGGTTAAAGAAGCGGAACATTGTTTGACTTTCCATTTTTCCCAATGAAGACTGTGAGAAAACACACAACACATGTAGAGAACATATAATGAGTCATGCAACCATTAGAGAATTACTGTGAATAGTCATCATCGTAATTCAATCGTCGTCATGCAAACATGTAAAGCATGCTTAAGACATCAAAAAGACCCTGTTCCCAACTGGTGGTAGTGATTCACCCGTGACTCATTTTCTGATGTTATTTTATCATGGCAGAAGTATGGCAAAGCTTATTCATGCTTCCCAGCAGCCATGTTGAATGCATTTCTATTTCATATCAAATGGATTTACAAAGATGGCAAATTAATTCAGCATCTAAGGGTCTTTGAACACAAGGAAACAATTCCTGTGACTTCTGTCATAACACTGACAAAAAAATCCTTTGTTGCCAGCTTGGTGTTCAGTTTTGCTGATTTCTAATGTAAAGTCAGTAAATATTAGGGATACATATATTACAATGTTCAGATCGAGTTCATTGTGATGGCTGTCGGCTGATTTGCTGGTAACCAAATTTTGACAGATTTTGGCAGCTTATAGCCAAGTGGCTAAGTTGTTTGACTGGGACCTGGAAGGTTGGCGGTTCAAGCCCTAGTGTGGCCGCAATAAAATGAGTGCAGCTGTTGGGCCCTTGGGCAAAGCCCTTAACCCCGCATTGCTCCAGGGGCGATTGGCCATTGCCTAGTGTAATCAACGCTACACATAAGTCGCTTTGGATAAAAGCGTAAGCTAAATAACTATAATGTAATGCTAACAATTTATCTGAAACAAACTATGTATGTTACCTGAAATGACAAACCAATTTTTAATTAATTTAAACATTTCAAATAGACTGATTCTATTCCAATACCGTTACAATATTTTTTCCATTGGCCAGAAAGGAAGCTATATTGCACATGTACAGCATATATTGATATAAGAGTGTATGTTACAAGTGAAAAGCACTCTAACCACATTGATGATGCTTCTAGATTAGGTTCCAGACATAATTAAAAGATTGCTATGGTGTACCAGGACCCTTTAAGTCAGTTCATGGTCTGCCTTTATGCTGACATTCTGGCATTTTTGCAGAGATCTTTATCCAAAGCATTTCACACGTCTTACATTTTTATATTCCACCTGTTTATGCAGCCAGACGTCTACTGAAAAACTCAGAGGTACGTTGAAGATGGTGAACATGAGCTAACGATCGTGAACATATTCTAATTTCTTTCTGTTTGCAAATGTTAGCTAACAGTTTGAAAAGGTAGCGGGTGGTGAACGAAAATGGCTGTTGATGGGGACAATCCAGAGAGAAAAAAAAGTTTACAATCATTTGACTGTTATAATGCACTTTAATCAATAATATTTGTTCTTACCATAAAAAATAAAGCATCGAATCAGCTAGCTGGCATTGTTAGACTCAAGTCGCATTCCATTTGTATTAAAAATGGTGTTGGTGGCGAAGTAAATGGAATGCTAATTTAAAATCGTTTGACAGTAACTGTTCGCTGTAAACATAGTTCGCCGTGAGCGGTCGCTGTTAAGTGACTGGCGTAAGGGAACAACTGCCGCACAAAAGAATCAAACCTACAAGCTCTGTGTTACAACCTCAGTTCCGTAACCGTCATGCTTCATGGATATGCAATCAGCCTTTAAAAGATGACGTAAAAAAAACAATTTCTTGAAATTAGCCTAGTGGTGACAGACGACAATCCGCAAAATACAGTCCTTTTGATCGTCCTGAATATAGCATTGTGTGACAAAGTAACATTAATGCAGTGGAAAAGTTGATGTTCTCTGTTATTCCAAATGGGCGGTGTAGGAAGGCACCTTTGGTGAACTCCCCAGCATGTGTTGGGTTCCTCATGTTCCTTGACTTCGACACTCCAGTGAAAAATGATACAACCACAGACCACCGTGCAAGAGATGCCTTCTCAGCGGGTGACAGGCAACTCTGGTCACATTTAAGGCTAAACTCGGCCACTTGGGTGGGAGCTGGGGTCTGAGTCGGAGTCTGCAGTTCTTTGAGGGCACCACCATTGTAGGAGTCTAGAGATCAACCTTTTTATTTTTTTTACTTTAGTTTCATTACAGGTGAATTACATTGTGTTTGACTTGTGAATTAATTTTCAATATGACTAGGGTCTTACCCTCTGCAAATAACATAATTGCATAAATTCGATTTCTGCAATGCTATGTCAGGGTCACAACCAGTATAGCAGCCAATATACAATCTGAGAACATGAAGTTAGATATCATCATAGGTGCCAGAGGGAAATGGAGAATGTGCAATTAATAAGGAATACATCGGTTAGTCAATATAGTCATAGATTTAGCATGGCTTGTACGTAAAGTCCTGCTAAGCATTCACAGTTTAGCATTAGTTGAGCCAAAGAATATAGATTCCCCCATATTTCACATTAATATTTGTCCTTAGCTTGGTCTTTAAGTTGAACTATTGCATACAATTACAATTACAGACAGTGTAGATGAATGAAAACGAAAGTGGTCCTCGATGAATAAGCAACACAATAAGCGAATATCGATTCAATCCATGCCTCCGACTCTATGTGTAAGGAAAATGGTAGGAACATAGATCAGCGTCATATGGTTTATGCTGACAACACCACTGCAGCTCAGGGCCTGCCCACATTAGAAATTCTACGCTTTACCCTCTAGCCCTTAGCTGAAAAATGTTTTAGCTCATTTACTGTATAATAAATTACACTTATGCCTTTAGCGAGATCCACAGCACAGCAGAGAAGACGGCCCTCCTCGGTGCCTTTATGAAATTATCACTTCGGCTGCTGCTCTGCTTTCTGTTACTTCCACAGAAAAATTAGCCCTCTGTGGGAAACTGCTAACATAATTCCCACAACACGTTATTGATCGCCTCAAAAATAGCCATTAACGCAATTTATTGGCTGAGTTTCATAAATAATTGGTTGCCAATCTCTTACCAAAATGCTTGTGTTTTCTGATATATTTTCCACTTCTCAACATCGCTCAATAAGGAACAAAGGGAGACTAGCATATTGTGTTTGTTGTTATCTTTCTCTGTTATTCAACAGTGTGGAACTTTCCATTGTCTTTTCTCTTTGCCACCCTCATTACTCCTATAAAAATCAAAGCACTAAAGCAATGTCATTTTTCCTTTGTGAGAAAACATTTATTTCAACTGCTATAGGACAAACTAATTTTCATCCGCTCGTGTGAAACATCAAGCGAGATTACCTGTGATTTGAATCATTACTCAAGGACACAGTGCTTAAGTCTGCATGCAGCATATGTAGTTCCAATAATAGGCTTATGTTTTAAAGGACACATGGAGACTATGCAATACTATGTTTTTTTGTTTTTTTTTGTAAAACAGCCATAAATAAAATAAATAAAATCAATAAAATGTGACCATTTTAAGTGTGCAGCATGATATTTCTATACTGCATGATATTCAACATATTTACACACAGACACACATTTAGAATTTATATACAGAATTAGCTTTTTCCCATGGAACACAGGAGCGGGCAGGCCTTCTCGGAGTTCAGCGGGGTTCGCACCCTAAGCCGGGGCAATGAGTCAAAGGCTGCTCTGGCAGGGGCTCCTGATGGGCTCCCAGCGGGCCGCATATCTGAGTGCAGTGCGCCCCGGCTACGCTGAGCCCCCTACGGAGAGCGTCGGGGGCCGACGGAATGCCTATAACACACACACTGTGGAAACTGTGACTGCTTTTGATTTAAACGCTTTCAGATGCCCGTCGGAGAGAGGCCTAGCGAAAAACAGCTGGTTGCTTTTCATTGATATGCGCAAGAAAAACGCGCGGGGGTTGTTGTGCATATCATCTCGCGCAGGGAAACTGGACAGGAGAAGGAACATCCATCTGATCTGAGAATACTCTCATCTTTCGCTCTCTCTCTCTCTCTCTCTGTGCGTGTGAATTCATCCCTTCCCTCATTTACTGCCTTGCATCATACATGAGCACATACAGATGTAGAGATATGAGCGAGATTTTCCACGGGCTTCCTTACGCATGCATGTGTTCTATGTTTTCCTTTAGATATGCAGCATGTTTTAAGCAAGTCAAGACACACGTATTAGTGTCGGTCATGCTTGGTCCTTTAAACACTTAACAGCCTTTTTGTATTTCTATACAAACGTATTTCTATGTGTCTGAACTCACATTTTAAAGAGAATTTTATTGTGGAAAATTCATACATGTTTTTATCTGAAATTAATTCAAGATAATTTCATTAGATGCTGAGATACAATTTCAGGAAAAGGCTTTTCTGTCGCTTAGTGTTTGAAAGTGAATAGTCTCTCCAGGGAGGAGCTGGGGGAATTGGTGGTTGAATTATTAAAACATGAATGATTTGGGTTAACCTCCGCGTTGGCCTTCTGACCAGGATTTGACTGAGGATAAACTGGGCTGCTACATACATCTTCAAAGGCATATTCTTCTGAAGAAGCACCTCAGGAAGACTTTAAATGGCATGGTTTGAAGTTGGGAGTGTTTTCATCTACAGTCAGTGGCTCGATAAAACCTTGAAGCTCTCTTTATAAAGAGCTCCCAACACCCATGTTTTCTTCACTGGCCAAATTCCTACAAAGCTGTTGACTTTTGAAAACTTTTCAAAAACCTATTTGAAGTGACCAGGGAAGAAACAAACCCGGACGTTTCCCTCCTTTTTGCGTTCTTAACATTAACCAAAGAGGAAGAGGATGAACAGGCCAGCTTTTTGAGTGAATTTCTGCCATTTTATGTGTCTGTTCCGCTTACCTCATGTTCCTCTGTCTTAAAACAGCGGAAGAATTGAATGAGGAAGAAGTGTTTAATCCTGAAACTGCTGTTGGAATGTCAGGGAGGAAAAGGATACATACGTGTATTAACTAATAGGAGGTTGTTTTTACTGTTCTATACACCACAGGTAAACACCTGCATCTCCATAGTCCTTTTTGTAACCCTAACATAAAATTCTTGGTTCAAGCAACATCCAAGGTAGTTTGAAATGCATCTGTCTGCATTTTCTCATTACGGTTCATTGCTTAACTGATTGGGTTTTTTAAAACGTAAAATTTGAAAGCCTCACCCGAACTGCAATTTAAAGTAGCTCTTCAAACAGTCTAATGCAATTAGAACTTCAGCCTAAATCTTTTCTAAGTGCGTGATCAGGAACAAAATACTCATTAAAGCTGTTGCTAGTAAGTCGTCTGTGGGTGCAATCAAAAGTAAATGGTGTAACTATGGTGTAAGTATTAAGCCCATTATTCTATTGTTCGTTGTAGTGCAAAATTAGGTGTATAATGGGCATGTTGTCTCTCCTATACAGTGGTTTGTTTCCAAGTGTTGTTATTTATTTGTGTATTTGGACACTGTTATGGCTAACCTAAGTTGAATCTTTACTTGAAATTAATTGCTCGCGTGGCCGGCTTTACAAAGATGGTTGTAGGCCAGTTTGCTTTCTCTGTGAGCCATTATCACTGCGAACAGACTTCTGAACTGATTTTTTCCATAGCAAAGGGTGTGCATAGCAAAGGGTCTCCCAGTCAAAATACTTATGCAAGGCTCTGCAACTATACTATGAAAGGGTATTAATTTGACACGATTAAGCTTTGCAGTCCTGACAGAATGGCATAAGACGGTTGTTGTGACTGAAGGAAGTTCAAAAGGTCCTTCACAGCCGGTTCTTTTAGGCGTTTACCTGGAAGGCACAAACTTATGGATTGAAGTCGGAATCAATTTGAGTCGTCTTTGAGCATTAGCCCTCCAGCTATATTGGGTGCCAGAATTTCTCAAACAACTGCGCTATAATTCCTTCCTCAAAAGGAGCTGAAGGCAAGAACAATGACAGAATCCTATACTGCGAGCCTGAATATTTATTCCTCAAACGGGGAAAGGTGGCAAAGCAATACAATACTTAGCTTTAAAAACACATAAATTACATCAATTAAATAAAACCATGAACTTAATTGCGAATGAATACCATTGTCTGACTTAATACAAAAAAATGGGAAGGGGACCAAGATGTAGTTTCAAGAGGGGAAGGGGGGGGGGGTGGTTCCATAAGATAATGACCAAAGATTATTTTATCCTGAGCACTTTGGGAAGTTTGTTCCATGGCTGCGGGCCAGTAGAGCCAGACATTATGACCACACAGGGAGGAGAGAGCAGGCTGCTTAGAGGTTGCTTAGAGGTCTTGGCCGCGGAGTAGGGTGAAAATTGATTGGAGCTTGAGTATGGTGCTGCCATTCCATTCACTGCCCTCCAGGCTGGTACAAAGGCTTTTACCAGCGAAGTGAGAAAAATGTTGTACGTGGATTTTCTTAATGTCATATGTACTTACTTCCATTCATAATTGTAGAGGCTTTAACATATCTTTGTATATGTGACTGCTGAGTGTTAATGTGTGATAGAATTGTTTTCATACATGTTCGCAGGTCTCTTTTGCAAGAGAGGTTGATCTCATTGAGACTACTTGTGAAAATAAAGATTAAATAAATAAAAAGATTGATGAGCATGTGAGCATGCTTAGGGAACCTTATGAAGGGAATTATAATAATTATAATAGTATGAGAGCAGCATCTTGGACTCGGGGCTGTGTGGTGTAGGTGGCGAGGAAGGGGTGGGCTCGTTGGACAGTGTTTAGAAAGTGTCTTCATGCCTGTCTTACTGCTACAGTACACAGATGGGGAAGATTAAAGGATTCCCACAACACTAGATTAAAGGTCTAGCATTGGTGAGGTCTAGGAGGGCATATGTAGTACTTCAGTTTTAGCCGGGTTGAGCTTTTTTATGAATGAAGAGAATTCCTCCGTCCAGCAGGTGAGATGTTTTAGGTAAGCTGAGATTCAAAGAGAACCCTGGGTGACAGAGGAAAGGACAGAAAGGGCTAGTATCATCTGCAGGGTCTGTCAGACCATGGGAGGGCGAGATGGACATCTCCCCTTATGGGAAAAGGCAGACAAATGTGTTGCTATTATTCGGATGCACACATTGCTAGCCAATGACAAAAGTAACACAAAATAACTTTACGTCAAGTAAAACATCTAGCCATCTAGAAAAATTAATATTTTAAAAAGATGGGCTACAGGTCAGTCACCAGAATGCACCTGTACACAGTAACTTCACTTTAGTTATGTACTCTAGCTTGCTATTTTAATCATTAAAACGAGAACAAATCCTCAATAAAGAGAGAAACCATTTCCTTCAATCATTTTTTCGCCACTGAATTGATTCTGTGGTTCAACACAAATTTGACCTCCCGCACTCAACTCAACTGAACGCTGATGGGCTTTGATTTGAAAGCATGCTGTTCATCAACCATCTTAGTTCAGCTCTTGGCTCATTTTTATTCATTTCCACACTCGGCACAGGCTTACCCCTCTTGATTTCATCGCATCATCCCTGAATGCATTTTAGAAAAGACTAGAAACGGGGCTGTTGCGAGCTATCATTTTTACACATTTCTAGGGGTATTTTTACTCTACGTACTGAAAGTATAAAAAATATAAACACACACAAGTTTATTTGTTTGGATTGGTTTATTTTGAATTCTCCTCAGATTAAACCTCCTTGAAGTTACACTGCAAAGAGCCGCACCTTTGCTGAAGTATCTGGAGTATACCGCAGCTAGGCTGTGTGTTAAAAGTAGCCTGCAGGTTTGAGCATAACGTGTCTGTCTGCCTGCCAGCTAGTGACAACTCTAGCTGTTCAAAGGCCTAAAATAAAGCTGATGAATGTGATAAGGCAGCCCCCATTCGACCAATCAGAGGCTTTTGCTGGAATAGGCCCAATCATGGGGGGTCACCGCAGGTCCTGCCGCGCCTCGGTTCTGCAGGCCTGTCCCCATTCAGACCGGTTTCAGACGGAATTACACTTCTGTAAACGCTGTTTATGAAGGCCCCCTGAGGTGCCGAGCAGGCAATTTCTTCCAGCGCGCAGAGAGGCTCCATTACCGGCCAATGAGGAGCGTTTCATTATTCCGCTCTCCCCTTGTCTACCTGCAGACAGCGTGGAGGAATGTGGGGAGAGATAAGGCGGCTTCAATGCGCATCGGCTTATTGATTTCCATGCCGACCAATCTCTCCCAATCAAAAAAGTTCACACTGTGTAGAAATCAAAAGGGGCTCTTTGTTTCAGAATTGCATGCTGGGTAGCTGTCAGGCTGCCTTTTTCTGGGAGAGAGCCTCGGGTTTGAAATGCACGCCTTTCAACTGTGTCCAACCTGCTTTTATAGTAATGAAAAAAATAATAACTATAAATTACCTTTCCAACATTTTTTAATTGCTGTGCACATCACAGCCTAAAATTCTCTCGGCGTACAGTTTTCACTCCTCATAGCGATAAAAAAAAAAAAACCCTCTACATTCAGAGGCAAAACACACCTTGAGACGGGCACTCCTGTGACTTCTAACCAGCTCCTTCCATTCTGAGTTTGGGCTTTGTTCCTTTTGAAGCTCTATGAAATATGAATGACAAACACAAATCTTTGCGCTCACAGACCGAGCTCAGAGCAATCTGCATCGCATACGCTGGCGAAGATCCCCAGTTCATGGCATTTGGATGTTTTCTCCTCCACTCCTCCTCTCCCTTTCATTTTATATTTTTTTTCTACCTCCGCCTATCGAGCAAGAATTAATGAATTGATCCGCTGTTTGATGTCGGCCTTCAGATCACCTCTGCCCAGGCCTGCCCCCTCCCCCCTGCGTGACCGGCCCCCGCCCGAGCCCCCCGCGGACACCGCCCTGGCCTCTGCGCTGTGGGGCTGCAGGTGGAGCTGCTGCAGAGAGCAGGGCTGCGGCTCCACACCTCTGAGACGCGCCTGGCGTCCGTGAGGGAGGGGCCCAGCAGGAGAGCAGGTCTCCGTGAGGGAGGGGCCCGGCAGGAGAGCAGGCCTCCATTAGGGAGGGGCCCGGCAGGAGAGCAGGCCTCCGTTAGGGAGGGGCCCGACAGGAGAGCAGGGCTCCATTAGGGAGGGGCCCGGCAGGAGAGCAGGACTCCATTAGGGAGGGGCCCGACAGGCGAGCAGGCCTCCATTAGGGAGGGGCCCGGAAGGAGAGCAGGTCTCCGTAAGGGAGGGGCCCGGAAGGAGAGCAGGCCCCATTAGGGAGGGGCCCGGCCGGAGAGCAGGGCTCCATTAGGGAGGGGCCCGGCAGGAGAGCAGGACTCCATTAGGGAGGGGCCCGACAGGAGAGCAGGCCTCCATTAGGGAGGGGCCCGGAAGGAGAGCAGGTCTCCGTAAGGGAGGGGCCCGGAAGGAGAGCAGGCCCCATTAGGGAGGGGCCCGGCAGGAGAGCAGGCCTCCATTAGGGAGGGGCCCGGCAGGAGAGCAGGACTCCATTAGGGAGGGGCCCGACAGGAGAGCAGGCCTCCATTAGGGAGGGGCCCGGAAGGAGAGCAGGTCTCCGTAAGGGAGGGGCCCGGAAGGAGAGCAGGCCCCATTAGGGAGGGGCCCGGCAGGAGAGCAGGCCTCCATTAGGGAGGGGCCCGGCAGGAGAGCAGGCCTCCATTAGGGAGGGGCCCTACAGGAGAGCAGGCCTCCATTAGGGAGGGGCCCGGCAGGAGAGCAGGCTTCAGCTCCCACGGCCGCCCTCCTCACGGAGAAGGAGACGTCAGCGCCCTGAAACCTCCTCCTGAGTGAGTGGAGGGTGTTTCTTTTTCTCCCCCTCCTGATTCTGCTCTGTTCTCTCTACTCCCTCTTTATTTTTTATTTTATTTTATAAGTCCAAACGTATTCTTGCTCAGGCAGCCAGAGCAGCCTTCCAGAGTAGCAGTTGCTTTTCCGCACCGAGCTCCCGCTATCCCAGAATGCTCATTTCCTGTGATGATCACAGTCGTACGCGGATGAAAGCCCTGCCGAGAAAAAGAAACTTTGCTTCTTCTTTTTTTTTTTTTTGCACTTTGTAGTTCTTTACGCTGTTGCTATAGTAACATGAAACTGGAAATCAAATCAATGCGCCATCTCTCATTTGCATGGAGACATGAAGTAGAGGACGAGAGGGAGACAAGGACGAACCAGAATCTGCTGCCCAAGAAAGGCACCTTGCCCAGCAATACATAAATGACAACAACAACAACAACAACAGCAGCAGTAAGCCCTTAGAACACACTGGTGGCGAGTGCAGGCACAGTCTATGCTGCGAAACGGCACGGGCATGGCGAATTTAACGCCGCATCAACAACGGGAAGCTTCCTTTTTCCGCTCAGCACTCCCTTCCCTCTCATTCTGGTCTTCGTCCTCACATCCTCCTCGTCCTCACTTGATATGCATACGATCGCTCTGCTTTGAAGTGCCGGGCAGGCTTTAAAGCGGGCAGATTCTGGCCCGGGTGTGCTGGAGAGTCACAGCTCGTTACTAGCTCGGAGTCTAACTCGGAGTCTAACTCGGAGTCTAACGTCTAACTCAGAGTCTAACTCAGAGTCTAACTCAGAGTCTAACTCAGAGTCTAACTCGGAGTCGCACTGTTCCCAGAGCTCACCTCATTGACCTGCTGAGTGTTTTCATTTCCCCAGCGCCCACTGCACCACTTGCCATTTTTTGCAGTTTACGCAAATCCCAGCTTGCGCACCTCATTATTGAAGATGGGTAATTTATTCATTCCAATCTGTCTGTAATTTCAGCATCGCTGTCCTCATTGCCTGTGAGGACTATGGGAGCAGACTAAAAGCCAGTCCATTTCAGAGATGCCCACAGTTTGTTTTACAATGATGATGATGATGATGATTATTATTATTATTATTATTATTAGTAGTAGTAGTAATAGTATTAGTAGTATTATTATTAGTAATAGTAGTCATAGTCGTAGTCATAGCAGTAGCAGTCCATCCATTGTCTAACCCACTTATTACTGTTCAGGGTCATGGGGGGTCCAATCCCAACATGCATTGGGCATGCATCCTGGTCCATCACATGGCATATTCATTGTTATTGTTATTATTATATTATATATTATTAGTATATATTATTATTATTATTATTATTATTATTAGTAGTAGTAGTAGTAGTAGTAGTAGTAGTAGTAGTAGTAGTATGAGTACTATTATATGAAATGCATTTTGCTGGATTCCTAAAATGTAATCAAATCCTGCTAAAAAAACATGTTAAAAATGAAAAAGGAAAGGAAAACACAAGGCAGAAGCCAGGGTGTGCTGATGTCATGACAAGAGCATCTCTTTCCCTGGCACTTGCTTGTTCATTAGCATTGAGCAATCTTTTATATAGCTGGGGCTGGCACCAAACCAACGCTTGTTTCCACTGGCTAATCACGCATTACCAACATGTGGAAGTGGGGCTGGTTCCCGCTCCCTGCTGAGTTATGAACTTCATCCAAGAGGGACCATGCAGTTTGTGATATGTGGGCGGGGTAAGGGTCTGCTCCAATCCCGTCAGACATTTAGAGACGGGAAATGAGCAATTCACAGCAGCTCTTTCAATATCAACACAAGATCAGCGACATTACGGTGTAGTAGTAGCCACAGCATAAGGGAACAAAGCAAGTCTGACTGCCATTAATTATTGGCATTTTAGCAGACTCTCTTATCCAGAGTGACGTACAGTTGATTAGACTAAGCAGGAGACAATCCTCCCCTGGAGCAATGCAGGGTTAAGGGCCTTGCTCAGGGGCCCAACGGCCGTGCAGATCTTATAGTGGCTACTCCCAGATTAGAACCAGACTAGACCTTGCGTGTCCCAGTCATTTACCTTAACCACTACACTACAGGCCGCCCCATTCGTGTGATGCCTGCCAGGAATGTAGTCAGGGGCTCCATATGCTCTATATGATGCTGTTATATATAATATACAATATTTGATATTAATCACAGAAAAATATCAGAAGAAGAGTGCGGGCTATTGCTAGTGGAAAGGGGTGACAAATTCTGGGGGCCCACAGCTTGGCGGGGCCCACAAAAATTCCCATAGGATGGGAGTGAGCAATATTCTTTCATCGGGGCAAGAGTAAACTTATAAGCAGCAAAGTATAATGCCTTTGAGTAGGCTAGTGTTAGCCCTGTGAAAAGACGCCATGAAACATCTTTGCAATGCCAGGACAGACAGGTGGGATATTGATTTGAAAAGTTAGAGAACCCCAGGGTCCCTCAGCTGGGCTCTCTCCAGTACAGGTGAACACTAAGCTCTAATATTACCAGGCCTAAAGGATCTAAATGGGATTAGGAAATTGGTGAGAAGGACGTCCATCTCTCCATGCTGGAAACAAGCAGCCAAATGTATTTTCATGATGTCACCTTTGTTTTCCCAGGCCAAACACTGGCACCAAATAAGGACTTGGTCTGAGCACGGCGGCGTTTGCAGTAATTGCGTCTGGAAAGCTAATGCTTGTAGAGTGTGATATCTCACAGACGAAAGCCGAACAAACAAACAGTAAACAATGACATCATGGGTAGGATATGTCGGAACAAACCAAAAAATGACATCACTCCAAACCTTTTGAGGAGTGGGCTCTTGGGTCGGAAGCGATGAAGGACTGCACTCGCCAAAAATGCCAACGACAACACTATACCGTAAACCAATGAAATGACCATTTCTACAAGACTACAGTCAATTAACAACAGTCAGTTGTTTTCATTTCATATCATCGCTCTCCCAATAATCTCACACAAGCTTCTTCTGGTGGTTTTGGAGTGTTAGCACAGCGACATTGAATTCACCCTGTGGGTCTGACAGGGTCATTGACTGATAACCTGATAGAGTGACAATCAGAGAGGTCACTCTGGCCAGAAATTGAACCTGCCATTTCCAAAATTGCAAGACCAAGTTGTTAATCATATCTATTCCAGCAGAATTCCAATGTACCTCTCGGAACAATAGGTGAACCGGCAGATTGGCATAAAATTAAAAAGAACAAATTTCTAACCATTTCTAATCTAATTTAATTCATGAAGCGCTTATGTTAGCATATCAATCGGACATGTAGATTCTACCTAATTAATAGGCAAGTTATAACGAATTTAACGGAGGGAAAAATGAATAGCGCTGGAACTGGAATTAATTAGGTTTGTAACTAACCATAAATGTACAACTGACGACCTCGAAGATAAAAATATAGAAGATTCTTCTATACATATGCTACATGAACTCATTATTAACAATAGTGCGTATCTAATTTTCTGATTTTGTAAGATAATCTCTAGAAAACACATTTTTTTATAATGTTACATTACATGGAACAATCAAGAAGCCACTAACATTTGCTGTAATTTGCTGTACCCTAAGTATGGAAAAGTGGGAGAAAGTAAATCTATTCTTCCTACCATGCCACATACCCAAGAGCTGTAGATAGACTTGCACAATGGACAACTGATGTGCGATTGATTAAGTAATTGAAAATGATGGCAAAATATATGACAGCCTGCTTTTGAAAATACTGAACCACAGATATACTGATCAGAATGCAGTCCAAAAAAAATGAGCAAATGAGCAATGAGTTCATATGAGCAAAAAAGTGAGAATTGTCCAAAATGCCTGAAAGGAAAATATGCGGTTATATTTAATTGTGCAGCTGAATATGAAATAATGTGACATGATCCTCAGAAAAAAAACATTATGTCACTGCCAGAAATGTAACCAAGTTCTTCTGTGCTTGAACAGGTAATTAACAGCCTATCTGTGTTTATACAAAAACACGATTTCAAAACATCATATTTGCATAGCTAAGACAAACTTTCAGAGAGCTGGAATATAAATCAGTTTAATCCTTAAACTGACAATTCATTCGGAAGATATCACTGTAGCGAGCGTCCAATTAGAGGAAAGCTAGGTCCATAAAGCACATACAAATGATTATGCAACTTACACCTTGATTGTCATGTGTCTCCACACTGGCTCCCAGTGACAGCGTACAGCCCCTGGAGGGACAGGTGTGGGTAACATGCAGTGGTTCTGCTCTGTATGGGGGGAGAGAAAGATGGGAACGGGGGTCCATTCTGCATATTTACCAGGGTAGGCGGGTCCTATACCATCGTAATGATGCGTGCATGTGTGTACACTCAAAGAATGTGGTCCCCTACTGGGGACTGGAGGGGCGCATGAGAGAAACATATACATCTTAAATAAATTATTCATTCTCAACGCAAAGAGAACTGATACAAAGAAACTCATTAAGACAGGAAAATATTTTCTGATGGGACCTGTACTTAAACAGAAGGGAACTGAATAGCAGATTACAAGATGGAGGAAAATATATAATTGAAGGAAGCAGGGTTCCTGAGTCATTAAAAATACAAGCGCACAATAGCAGCGCTATTGTGAAGACATTGCTAGTTTTTCGTTTGCCAAATAAAGAGCAGGAGTCTTCAGCGGCTGGTCACAATTTGATTCATCTGCCGGGGGTACGAGAGGCTTCCGCTGGTCAGGAATCCAAGGATCACTGCGGCAAAAGCGCCCTCTAGCTTCTCACTCGGAAACCTGTAGACTGCAGGTTGCAGTCAGTGAAAGACACTGGTATGCTATGTGGCTTGTAGCGTAGAAAACAGTCACTGGCCTGTAGACAGGTGTATCTCAAGACACAACAAATTTGCCAATGGAGGAAGCCTTAATTACATTTACTTAATGAATTTATCAAATGTGTCTAAAACAAAAAATAACAAATAAAGGTCTTGGTTTGAGGAGGCTGGGACGAACACTCGCCTGAGGGGATTGGACTGCTTGTGGCACTCTGGGTCTGGGTCTGGGTCTTACCGCTAAATCATTCCCCAGGTTTCCCCCGTCTCTATATCTGACCAAACCCCTTTCTTAAAAAAATATACCCACGCAAGAATTAATTTGTTCAATGTGGTATGATTCCCGCACTTACTATTGCAGTGAAACTGATTATTGCTTGCCCTTTCTGTGATTACAGTTGTTCCTGCAAGGCTATGTGCATTTATGTACCTTGCTTTGTGATGCAGAATTGATTTAGCCAACAACTGAGAGTGTTGTCTAAATCAAAGTAACGTAATGTCCGCCGGAGCAAAGGGAAACCTGTACAGTAGCAGCCTAATTAGCACTCCAAGACAAACGGAACAAGCAGAGCAGCAACAGACAGCCTGGTTGCTCAGCAACATTCAGAGGCTTGTCAGTCGCAGGTGTGATGTGGCTGGAGGTGGCTTAGATATCTAGTAGCTGCCAGGGGTGCACAAGCCACAGCTGTGCACATGACAGGCAGCCACCTGACTGTCCCCAGTTACAGCTACATCCAGAGAACGGGAGCAAACCACCTTCAAAAGATGAAGTCTTCCTCCTGCCACATGATGTGGTGCATTAAGCCCAATTCATTTAGCCGGCGTCTTCCCCAGTTTTTTTTTTTTTTTACTGGGCTCTGTCTGCTTTGATCTGTCCAAGGCACATTTGATCTTTGCAGGGACTGTTGTCAACACATCTGCATCAGACCCTGTGCTTCTGACATGTCCCTTTCATTGCATTTTACAAGAGCACATTGGACCCCCGCCCGCCCCACCCGCCAGCACAAAAACACACACACTTCTGTCACCTTCCCTCTCACCAGTGAAAACACACCTGAGCATTGTGCAGCTCCATGGGATTCACTGGAAGTTATCTTTTTTATTTATTTATTTTATGTACTCCCTTTTTAGTGTGTAGAAACATAAATCACTCTATATAGAGAAGGCATTTCCTTGTTTAAAAATTGAGAAACTGTTATAAACAAGCCTGATTGGCTGTGGTCACATATGCTGAAGATCCCACTTCCCCCGCTGAAATGTGCCCTCTTAGTCTCTGGTTAAAAAAAGACAAGAGGGTGCTTTAAAAAATAAGAAGACAAATGTCGACAGTTACATGAAAGACGTCTCTTTCTTTTTCCGGTGTTCTATATTCTGCATCCAAAACCAACTCCGCACAAACACACGGCAGTCTGACAGGATTCTCATGTGAACTTCTGAAAACTGTGGGTGTCTTGGGCTGGCTTTAGGAAATGGCTTTGAATGCCTCTTCTGGAGCTGACGCATTCTCAGTGAACGCACCCTGAACTCGGTGTAAGGATAATCTGACCTGGTTTAGAAAACATGAAAAAACTGAGTGGAGCCTCTGATCTCACACAGGGCTGCTTCATTCTGCACTAGATGTCTTGCAACTGCTATTTCAGTTTGGGCACAAACTTTTTCAAGTCATCGGTGACTGATATCTGACTGACGTCGGCCAGACTGATCTGAAATGTGTTGATTTTGTCACAGACAGAGATTAAATATTACAATCTTCTCACAGAAGTGTACTCCCCAAACTAATACTCTCCCATCTGATCTCAACATATGCACCACACTCATTTAATTTATGTTTAACACATGCAATTGTAAGTCGATACAGTATATAGAGAAGAGTCGAACTAAAAGGTGAATTAAGTTGAACCTTTATATGTGGTTAGCCGGACATAGGGCATGCTACAAATGCATAGGCTCACAAACATGTAAAATCTACAAAAATATATTGGCTTGTCTAAGTATTCTGGTTGTGCACTCAAGAGCTATGCAGCTACCAGTGAACGAAGTGAAATGCCAATAATATACAATCACTGAGCACTGTATTAGGAACACCTCTACACTTGCCTATTAATATTATTATCATATCAGCCAATCTAAATGGATAGGCTACAGCAGCAGAAGACTTAATAAGTCGAAGAAATAAGTCAAATAAATAACTAATAAAGTGCCGATGTACATATTGGCTCTTTGATTGATGGCCTCTTTCTCTCACAGTGAGAACTGTTATCATCAAGCCCAAACTGGAGAAAAGTAGCCTGAGGGGACCATCTGCGGGGACAGGATATCTACAGCGCCAGGCCTGGATCTGGATCCCAGCACCTCTTACAGGAGACATATATACACATGCACACTTTCAGTCAGTAACAACATCTATCCCAAATTTCACAAGGGCCACATTGCATTTCTCCTGAGTGTTCAGAGAAAAGCAAAGACAAAGAAGACAGCTACTCTGAATAAAAAAAACGAATCTAATGTCCCTTAGCTTAATACATATTAAGGTTAAAGAAAGCAAGGCAAGTTCAAAGGCAAAAAAGCAATGAAATGAAGCCGTAAGAATGTGTGAAAGGTCCTGGCTGGCTGTGTTTCTCATGGCAGGGTATGTCCGGAGGACGTTTCTTATGGATCAGAATTTACGAGCTGCAGAACTGTGAATTGAGTGGCGATTGGATGGGGGAAAGGTCTGCAAGACCATGGCACATAAGAGGGGAGGTTGAGTGAAGTTACAACAAACAGGCTTGCTTAATATCTTGGCTATGCTATAATTCAAGCTCATTCAAATCATGGCTATAATAGGTCCATAAAATCATCCACAAATCTTACATCTCAGCCATTGGCATGCTAGCACATATAAATGGGACCAATAGACTCAGAACCACCCCCTTTTCTGGTTGAAACCGTAATTGTGATATTGTGATTGATATTGTGATATCAGGTGTGATATTATCTCCACGTATACAAGCAGATATCATTGGAAACCTCTGGATGGACGCTCAGAATATCTGAGCCCACCTGCCCAGTGACCCATGAGGGCCACGATGAGTCACGGGTCACATGACCACCCCCTCCCTGTCCAGTAGGAAGGCCGATGCGGAGTGATGAGCAGCAGTGGGAACGTGCATACCTGCAGTGGGTAAGTGCGGCCTGTAGCGTAGTGGTTAAGGTAAATGACGCAAGGTCGGTGGTTCTAATCCCGGTATAGCCACAATAAGATCTGCACAGCCATGGGCCCTTAACCCTGCATTGCTCCAGGGGAGGATTGTCTCCTGCTTAGTCTAATCAACTGTAAGTCACTCTGGATAAGACCGACGGCCACGACAGGGAACTCCTGTGCACAACTCGCTCTGACACATCTCTCTGTTCACCTACAGCTCACCATCCTCTCCCTCTCAACTCACTCTGACACAGCATGGCTCTGTTCACCTACAGCTCACCATCCTCTCCCTCTCAACTCACTCTGACACAGCATGGCTCTGTTCACCTACAGCTCACCATCCTCTCCCTCTCAACTCACTCTGACACAGCATGGCTCTGTTCACCTACAGCTCACCATCCTCTCCCTCTTAACTCACTCTGACACAGCATCTCTCTGTTCACCTACAGCTCACCATCCTCTCCCTCTTAACTCACTCTGACACAGCATCTCTCTGTTCACCTACAGCTCACCACCCTCTTCGGTGCACAACTCACTCTGTTCACCTACAGCTCATCATTCTCTCCCGCTCAACTCACGCTGTTCACCTACAGCTCACCATCCTCTCCTGTGCATAACTCACTTGTTCACCTACGGCTCACCATCCTCTCCTGTGCATAACTCACTCTGTTCACCTACAGCTCACCATCCTCTCCTGTGCATAACTCACTCTGTTCACCTACAGCTCACCATCCTCTCCTGTGCATAACTCACTCTGTTCACCTACAGCTCACCATCCTCTCCTGTGCATAACTCACTCTGTTCACGTACAGCTCACCATCCTCTCCTGTGCACAACTCACTCTGTTCACCTACAGCTCACCATCCTCTCCCTCTCAACTCACTCTTGACACAGCATGGCTCTGTTCACCCACAGCTCACCACCCTCTCCCGCTCCCAAGGTCAGCACTTCACAACAGCAGTTCTTCACGCCTTTAAAGCTTTTTCATTTTCTGCTTTCACTTTGGAGGAACTGGCAGATGTCTTGAAGTCCATTAATCCAGTTGAGTATTTCGCTGGAGCAGTAAGAGAAAAGCGACTTTCTGAAGGTTAAAGCAGCAGTCCCCACAGAGAGGATTTGAACCCAAGGCCCTGCGGACACAAGTCCAGAATCATAAGCGAGTCGTCGACAGGCTCAGTTATTGCCCCTCTCAGTGTGAGCAGGGCACAAGATCATGACCAAATGCGTCTTTCTTTTTTGAAGATAGGAAGAGAAAAAAATAAGCAAATAAATATTTCTAATGTATTTTACATCACACACACACACACACACACACACATACACTCACAATGTATCAACAGCAAGAAAGATAAGGATTGTGAATGAATTTTCACTTCATCCAAAGTCCATAACCTAGAAATGGAAAAAATAAAAACAAATATTCTTAGAGATTGAGGAATTCAAAGGCATACTAAACAACAGCAATTATGGTTTTTTAACCACAGCCACAACTCAAAAATCCCCTTGCAATGTAAGTTGAAAATTAAATTTAAAAACCTCCATTATGTAAAACAAAGACTCGTGTCCCCAGGCTTCAGGGTTTGTTTGTGTTGTCTCAGCTGATACACGTGATAGTACTTTTCTCTTCTTTGTTTAGGGCCATTGTTTTTAATCAGGAGGAGCAGTCTATGGGGGACCGGCTGCTTTAGTCTGCTCAGTGCCATGCATGAAACCTCCTTACGTTTGAGAAACGTTACCCGACACGTTCTTTGGAAACACATTTCGGTGCAAATGGCCTGTTTTTCCTGCCATTCAGACCCAGCAGGTTATGTACTGTGGACCACAAACCCAATTCCAATGTCATGCGGCGTTCAGAGGCTTGCATTATGGGGCTTTCAGATTTTATCTGATGTTATTTTCCAAAGTTACCTTTGATGTTGCTATGATCTCTTGGTCTATTCAAAATATAAATGTTACAAAATTTGTACTCAGAATAACATGAAGGGACTTCGAAAACGAACAATGTCTGACAACGATCCTTGCAGCACTCGCCGTTTGAAAGCTCCAAATTTCCCCCCCCCCCTCAATAGAATTTTGTGTCCCAGAGATACACTGTTAGCAATAAGCGCCTACAGACTTTAAACAGCTCATCTCTACCTGGTTTGAGGTTCCATTAACCTCTAAATTCAAAAGCTAGAGGACAGGCTCCTACAAATCTGTTCTGAAACCTTGCTGTGAAAAATATATCGGCAGAAGCTCCAAGGAATCAGTTGGTACTCACACAGGCCGCATAGGAGAGCAGACGTAAAAAAGCAAAATCTTTCACAACCTAACCTTGAAGTTCATTTTCAAAGAATCTGAGCCATGAGAGATTTATATATAGATTTACAATTTCTCATTTTCAAGTCAGTTTGTGGTTTTCTTGGCAGGTACAGTCAAACGGATTTTCCTTGTAATACCCTCTAATGAAAAGTAATTATAGCAGCTAATGTCCTACACATAGCTCCTAGCATTTTGGAATGCAGAAGGAGCAGGTTCATATGCCCGATGACAGATGTTTGATTAGAGATGTGCGCATACGGCCTTTTGCACTCACCAAAATGAATGGTGCTGATGGAAGTTGCATTTTGAATAGTCAGCAAAGTTTACATTGATAGTTGGTCTTTGTCCAACAAAAACCATGAAAGGAAACCTTCAGTGACATATGAGGTACTTTATGAGGTTCTTTCATGTCTAATAACGCTGAACACTCCACTTCTGTCCGTAATCAACCCCCTCAACACCTGTCAGCAATGGAGGAAAGAAGGAGAGTCCAACCTAATTATTGGGCTATCAATTTTCTATTTCGGTTATCTATTTAATTTTTCACTTAGCAAATGATCTTTCAAAGGTGACTTACTGGGCATTTTTAATTTTATTCATATGGATATTTTCTGTTGTAATTAAGGTTAAGTACCATCCTAATCCAACAGTGCCTATTCTGGGATTCAAATTGGCGGCTTTGTGTTAACAGGTCTTGCTCCCACACCAATATGGCCCACTGTCTATTCTGTGCATTGAATACTGAAAATACTTGGAAAGTTTATAGTGGAGGACATCTGGGAAAAACGCAAACATGTGGAGATGGAACACATCTGAAGGATATGTGAGGATTATCAGAAGACACCGTTTAATCTCTGGAGCATGATCTGAATCTCCACACCAGACAATGGATCTGACTGAATGCAAATGAGTGGACACAGGAGAAGTATATATTACATAGAGGATGACCAATCATAAAGCAAATGAGCAAATGGGCGTGAATGTAAAAATTTTGCATTGTGAGTGGAAAGTGGAAAGGTTTGGAGTGTTACGTCAGTGTTTTTATTTGTGTTGTGCTGCAGGGAGAGGGGAGATGAAAGGCCTGGAGGCTCTTATCTGCCCAGGACAGCATCACAGCAGACTGCAGCCAACACGGGATCTTCTCCCATGTCCTGCCACCGTGTGTGTCAGTCCAAAAGTACACAGACCGTCCTGCAGAACTTTCGTGAACACAGAGGTACGTTTCATATTCCAAATTTCAGAAATTTCCAGGAGGGAGGGTGGAGGGTTTTTTTAAAAGCTCTTTGGCTCTTGCATTATGTTTACAGTCTCTTTGAGCGAGCTTCTTAGCAACACCTTTGATGTTGTGTTTGGATCCTGGGGAAAAAAATACTAAGCTTATTTATCGATTAAAGATACTCAAGTATCTGAAAAATAACGCACAGCATATGAGTCAGTCACTAATCCTAATCTCTTCTCTTTTCTATACAGACTAAACAATACAGTACTGTCAATCAAAGTAAATAAGGATGTATATGCAACTGAAACATTTCCACAAATAACTTCTGTAGCTACACTCCCAGAAAAAAAAGGCAGGAAATAAAGGCCATGAGCTTGTCACTGGGGTGGTTTAATATTACTGACTTATTTTGCTTAAAAAATGTGATTATTAGTAGACCTACCTAGAGAACAATCTGGGTATGTTTGGGAAATGTGCAAAAATGAACGAACGAACAAACAAACAAAAATGTACCTCCGTTGTGCCTTTATTTCTGAGAGTGGAAAGCAATATCTTATCGTCAAATCATGAGCGACTGGCAGGTCATATTGTTTTAAACTGATAAGTAAGTTTTAAAGATACAAATGATCAAAAATGAAATAAAAAAACAACCTTTGATGAGGCACTGTTACCTTTTTGCTTCTCCTCAGTAAGTAGCTCAAAAGGCCGCAGTGACATCATCACCACTGTAGCATATCTTTGATGTGCATTGCTTAATGTGCGGGCAAAGATAACAACAGCATGCAGTGTGCTAATCAAAGAAAAGAAGGATAAACAAAGATTTCAAAGATTTTGATATCAAGGCATGGATCACTAACCACAGGGAAGCAGAGCACACCGTCGTATTTCAACGGAAATATTGACAGCCTCAAACTTATGAAAGGCAAGGGGAGGTCAGTTCAGAATAAACTGAGAACATAGGCGCACACACACACACACACGCACACACATGCAGACCCCCACACACACACACACACACACACACACACGCATGCACACACACATGCAGACACACACTCAAATAAAACTAAGAGTGCCTAATTTTCAGTGACAGAAGCCCCTTTCATCTTAAGCCCTGGCTTGAACTGCACCTTGTTTAATTATTAAATAGGGAGTTTGCTCTGCAGGATGCGGCAGCTTTTGATGGTTCTTAAACTCGATCCTGCTGACAGACCGCGGCCACCGGCCCCTGTGTTTACTCTTACCTGGGACAGCAGCTGAATGCTAATTTTCAATGCATTAATGACAGCATGAGGCTTTGCATCCCTTGCTTGTAAAAGCTTTATCTCTTTTTGTCCTGCGTTAGCCTGTGATCCCTCCTCCGTCTGTGCTCTCCCAGCCTCAGTGTACTGTATGCCCTGAAGTTTGGGAGGGATATTGATTCCTCTGAAACTTTTTCAAGGTGAAAAAAAAAAAAAAGTCAAAGAGTGTAAAGATTAAAAAAGGCTGGACAGATCTGAATCGCGCGGTGCCAAAATTCCACGGAGAGGAGAGTCTGCTCTGCTCCAAAAGGCATGGGTTATGTGAACGGCAATCATTACCCCGATGGAACGAAGTCAGCACGAGCAGAGCCACAATCGAGTCCTTGATAGAAAATATTAATACCCTCCAGCAATGCTTGATAGGATATAGAGTTGAACAAAAGGCCATAACCCCACAGTGGTTGTTCTCACTGTGTCCTACTGTTTTCATGTGCCTTGTGCTGTTACTCCATCTTGGCTCTAACTTCTCACACTCAATATGGGCTGCGCCGAAATTGTATGGAAGGGGCAATGTATACAACAGAAATCCCATTGGAATTCCCTCTCATTGCCCTAGATTTCAACAAGAGACGACTCCCAATTTGCTCATCCAAACCCCACCTCTGGATCCAGGTCAAGTGCCTTCAGGCATAGGGCACTGGCCTGAGGCAGCAGTCATCGTTTTAGCCTGCAAAGGCCGAGAGCTCAGGTTGTCAGCAAGTCAATAAACATATGACTGTTTAATTTCTGCCATTTTTAGTTATGATGAGATTTATGAAGGCTGTTGACTCTTATGCCTTAAAACCTCCACAGCTGGTTTCAAGTACGAAAAAAGTAGGAAAACGTTCATATCCCAGAGCAGTGTACTCTTGGTTTGGTCGATACATCTGGAAACTTGCCATAAACATTTTCTTGGATTTCACAAAACAGTCTGGATTCAATCAATTTGCCCTTTAATAAGAGGCCATATTAAATTTGTTTATGGATTTGTAATTTTTCCTTAGTCCTTATTATGCTTCAAATGCCATAATATATATGTACAAAAATGCATTTTTTTATTATCTCCAATAATATTTTTAATTCCCTGTTTGCTCCTATTTAAAAACCACACGTTGCAGTCCACAGAAATCAATCAGTATTAGAAATGGTATAATTACTCTCCATCTTGTGCAACGTTTTAACAAGTATTGATGGTGATGTAAAGGGCCTAATACACCCAGGTCCAGAATTACTGGACCCTTAGTAAATAGATTAAATTTGTGATAAGGTTAAATAACACGTTTGGAGGGATTTTTGACCATCCCTCTTTGCAGAACATTTCAAGTTGATTTTTGGATTAGGATTTGAAATGAAACAGCAAATGCGAGGTTACATTGCAGACTGACCCCTTTAATTTGAGAGTATTTACATGCATATCGGGTTAAGTGTGTAGGAATCACATCCCTTTTTATACAGTCGTTTCAGGGGAGCAAAGGAAATTGGACGGTTGGCTTCTCAGCTTTATCTGAATACACTGGTGAAAAAAGAACACTGAAGTACACTTAATTTAAGTAGTCAGGTGTATGCCATCGCTTCCTGAGTGCAGGTATAAGAAAGCTCTCAGTTTCTAGTCTTGATTGCCTTTGGAGGCTCTTATGTTGGCATCAACATGAGGCCCAGTATTGTGCTAATGACAGTCAAGGAATCCATTATGCGAAATGAGAAAAGAATACAGTCAGAGACAATGGCTAAACAATAGGCTTTCAAAAATAAACTGCTTGGAACATCACCACTGTGCATTTTTTGAGTTTTATGAAAATATATTTAATTTCACCTGTTTTCATAATATCTGGAGGAAGTAACTTGCAAGCTTTAATTTTGTTCCTGAACATTTTATACATTATATTGTTACATTTAGCATGAAGCAGTTTGAGAAACCACTGCCTAAATCTACCAAATAATTTTTGGACCTTGTATTTAAATGGAAAATGTCTAGTGAAACACAATTTTCCTTTATGATGTTATATGAAACAATGAACTTGATTAATAGTCAACTAAACACCTCTCCACTGAATCTGGTCAAACAGTCGCATGCATTATTCAGCTATTCTTTGATTCAACTCCTCAGTTGAACAAAAAACAAGATGAAATGTATTAGAGTACAGTATGTGAGCTAGTGGTCTTGCAAGAATTCCCCAAACCCCTTCCTTTTTCATGCTGGTTTTGTAAGGCAAAGGCAAAAGCTAGCAGTAAAGGAATATGGATTACACTTGGCACACACAGGGTTAAACTGCCCATAGCAAACTGTCCAAAGCAAAACAAGCACCTGCAGAGTCTCCTCCCCCCCCCCCCCCTCCACACACAGAGAGACTCATTTTTCAGGCACTCAGCACTTTGATGAGACATATCTGTTAACTCTGTCATGTGCGTCTCAGTGCTCGTGTGGATAACCTGTGACTCTCGTGCTAGGCTTTTAAGTGATGGAAAATCACACAAGATCAGGTCCTCTCACACGGGCTTGGCCTGAACCCTCACATTCCACTCTCACCCATGATGTACACAGCCTTGTTTTTAATTTATGCAAAGTACAAAAGCAGCATTAATTGTAATGGAGTTTTACAAATCTGTATCTAATCAACTTCCCAAGCACAGGCCTTTAGGTCATACAGTTAGTAATTATGTTTAAATTACACCCACAACAACATGTCTCTCACAACAGTTTAATGGAGAAGTTGCCTCTTAATGTCTGCCTCCTACTCAGTCATTATCTTTAGAGTGAACTTAGCCCTAAGTTTAATCTAACCACACTGCACTTTGTTCTCAACTTTGAGGAGTTGAATTTAAAGTCCAAGTCTTGTGAAACTTTTTTGGGGGTAAACACAACTTCAGTAAGGAAACAGCAAACAGAAATATAACAAGAATTGACAGTCTTATATGAAAATGTTTTGAAATGTTAGAAAAACAGAAGAGTTCTACACTTTCCGTCAGTCTTCTCTTTTTTCGAACATCGCGAAAAGCTTTTGTTTCTGTGATGCCACCCAAGGGATACCTGTCGGAAGTGCTACGTATATTCTGTTCAATAGGCTTCTCCACAGTACGTAGTTTCTCTCTAACTTAGAGAGTTCAGGCGCAGCTTAGAAAATAGATTTCTAGATTTTTCATACTGAGGAAACATTGCATTATTCCTTAAAATGTATTTTTAAGGCCGTGCCTAGTACACTGTGTAGTGCTCTTGAATGAAGCTCACACTCTGTCTCTTTGGAAGCAAGTAAGTTATCAGTTTTTCCACCAAAAACTGGAAACTATAGACAAGACACTGTAGCGAACAAGTCCCCGGGATTTTCCATTACTTTGTGAAACAAGAACTCTAGTCTCTGATGTCAAACTCGATCTCTACCCAGAACATGTGGAATATGGAAGGTTCCTGTCATTACAAAATGAATGAATGAAGTAAAGGCTTTATTTAATCTAGACATAAGGGTACACTGAAAGCTGGAAGCATTAACATATACAGTATTTTCCTATTTTAGCCGAAATGAAATTAGATTCAAATTCCTCCACACAGCTTTCGATCGCTCTTGGATTCAGTAAATCAATAGCTTTTTGGACAAATATCACGACAAGTGGAATTATGTTTAATTAAAATATTAATTGCAAATAACTATATTACTGAGTCAATCTGTGGATGTATTTAGCTTCATCGGTAAGAACTGACAGATTTGAAGATGCCTGTAATGTGAATTTATTGTTTCCAGATTCTCCAAATAAGATTATAACATTATAATTTAGAGCATAAGACAATCATTCAGCGCACAAACTCTTTAATTTAACCATTCACAATTACACTACAGTGAGTGTGTACCCAGACCCGCATTTTATTGTGGTACAGTACTAGTATTATTTGTATTGTACAGAACTGGTCCACTAAGACAATATTTCAATGTTATTAAATGTCCACCATCCTCCTGTTTCAGATAATGTTCCCAAACATCAGGGAATTGATACCTTCTCATTTAAATATCGATGCTCTAATTGTATGGGGCAGCCTGTAGCCTAGTGGTTCAGGTTCTGGGACCCATAAGGTTGTTGGTTCAAGCCCCGGTGTAGCCATGATAAGATCTGCACAGCCCTTAACCCCATATTGCTCCAGGGGAGATTGTCTAAACTGGACATTGGATAAAAGCATCAGCTAAATGTTATGTAATGTACATAAATAAGTTTTTTTCATTAACTTGATGAAGCATCAGGTCACACAAGTATGTGGGGCTTGGTGCTCATAAACCCCCTGTGCCATGATGGAGGCAGGACCCAAATTGGCCCATTACTGTATATGCAGGGCGTTGGCTGTACATTTAAGGCCTGTGTTTTTTTAGATGAACATATCAGGCAGAGCTGTGGGCTCAATGTTGTCCCCCCTGATTGTCATATCGAGCAGCGAAAGCAGAAGCAGAATCCTCCTGACAGACCCACCTGATGTCATGTTGTGCCACTTTTTGCTTCGGCTTGCAAACTTTCTCAAAAGAGTTCTTATATTTGTGACTAAACCTGGTATACAGAGAGTACATCTCATTTTCTGCCACTAGGGCAGCAGTAACATATTGGTCAGGGAATTGGTTTGCCATTGTGGGGTTGATTTGGATTGATTTCCAGGTGGGGGAAGAGACTACTTCTATCCTAGAGCAAGGTACAGTAATTAACCTGAATTCATTCAATAATTAATGTGCTGTATGAATTATGTTCTATGTAAAAACATGCATATGTACAGTAAGAGCAAAGCTTGCAGTGAATTAATCCCCCCAATATTAGTTGGTAGCCTTGTAAATGTCAATGAATTAAGAGGTAATTTACTTTACTCAGAAGCATTAACTGTGAAATCACAAAAACAAATATCAGTCCTGTTTTATCAAGCTGATACAGAAAATGATCAATTATGTAGGGCATATACACACCTTCACAAGTAAGCTCACAGTGGTTTGTGGCTTTTTGCACCAGTTATGAAATTGAGTTTTGAGCAGTGAAGATACCTCCAAAGATCAAAGCAAACATGACGTTGAATCTTTGATAGAAACCAGGGAAAGTTTTGAAACAGCACTAGACTCCTTTCAACCCCATTTACTCACTTTAATGCTTCTATGAGGCAATGAATTTCATACTTGCGACATAGATAAAAGAAGATAAACTTGTAATGGTCCTTGAATTAGTATACGTATTTACCTGTCCTGGCTTATATCAAAAAAATGGATTCAACAAATATTAATTTATGAATTTCTCATGATAGGACTGTATTTATTCTTGACCTTATATTTGGACTGGACAATAGCATGTAAATGAATGACCAAGTCTTATAATCTGTATCTTATTTTTCTGTTTCATTAAATATTGACATCATTAAATATCAGTTTTCCAAAAATATTGACAGTAACATTCAATTACATGAATAATGAGGCCTATAGACAGAGGAGGAGATGGTCTGACTAAAATAGACCCTTCAAAAAAGGCTCAAAGTGTTCACATTCTCACCCAAGACCTGTAGAGCGGCCGTGCTTCCTCTGTTTAGAGGATTTTACACACAGACCTACTGGACCAGTTCTGCCAGTCTTCAACAATTGGCCTATTGTCTGCTGCGGGGAGAAGTGTGTTATTGTTCCACAGCTGTACCACCACCCTTTGATGAGGAACTGGAATCCAGAGATTCCTCGCTCTCCGTTTGCTTGGCCTGATGGGATGCAGCCAGGGTTGGACTCTCTTTAGAGAACACAAAATAAACGACAGATTTGCCGCGCAGCGCAGAGTATGAAAAGCACAAGCAGCGGTTTAAAAAATGGCAGTTGGGCCTGTGCGTGTACAGCACAACCAACGGTTTAAAAAACGGCAGTTGGGCCTGTGTGTGTGAGGTATGCGGGCACAGTATACATATCAGCACAACCACGGGTTTAAAAAACGGCAGTTGGGCCTGTGTGTGTGAGGTATGTGGGTACAGTATACATATCAGCACAACCGCCATCACTGGATGGAGGACGTGGGGTTTGGGGAGGCACTTTATCTGATCTCTCCCTTCCTCTTCGCTGGACAATCGGAAAATATTTTGTTTTTCCTTCAAGTTCTTTCAAGGGCGGACTTTCCACGCGGCAGTCCGAGCGCCGGGGTGAGTTCAAAGGCTGGCGCACGCTGTCCCCAGCTGTCTGGGCCGCGTCGCCCTGCCCCTGAGAGAGGGTCTCGCCGGAGAGCTGACTCAGATCACAGCGGCGCCCAGAAGAAAAGACGGGCCGCCGGGGGCAGGGGAGGAGTGCGATGTTCACTCCCCTTCTCTCGCCAGGACGCCGTCTTCAGACGGATCTCTGCTCCGCATATATTTATAAACCCAGCACAGAGACCGAAAGATGCACCTGAGCAAATATTAACATCCTCCACGAGGGGCTTTGAAGTGCGGTGTGGCCGCTCGGGCCAGCTGCCCTCAGTGTCTGCTGTTGGGCTAGGAAAACCGTCACGGCAGAGAGTCAACATCAGACGCCGGTCAAAGCAGGAGCCACGTGACTCATTCACACAGCCAATAAAGAGCAGCCTACCACCAACCTATTTCTACAAAGGTCCAGTGGCCCTGTTCGCCTGGTGCCACGCGATATAACAAATAAACGGTGAAAATGTCTCATTACTTCAGCTTTTCCAGGCCAGAGTACCGCGCAATGAAAGGAGCTAAAGACGCTGAAGATGTCTGCGATGATGGAAGCGTGCTCTCTGATCCTTGTCAAAACACTGAGGTTGGCTGTCTAAAAGCCCAGACAGACGAGGGGGGGGGTGGGGGGCGGGGGGTAGAACGACTGCAGAACATCGGCTTAGGCTCGGAAAAAGAGCAAAGGCTGCAAACAATGAAAAAATTGGAGAATTAGATTTATGCCCTCAGAGAAATCACGAAGCACATCAGAGCTTCGCCCCTCTTTTTCATCCATTACGGCTGCGGCTGTTCCGCGGCCCGGCCACTCCGACAGACCATCTGGGACAGAAGATGAAGGGGACCGGGGCTGGACCAACGACAATTTTCACCTCCTTGTTTCCCTCAAGGATCGATTATTTTTATTATTATTGTTATTATTATTATTACTATTATTATTAGCGGGGGTTCCAGGGGAAGTACACCAGCAGCTTTGAAGAGGGTCATTTCAGGCTTTTAAGGGATTTCTACGGTAACTTGACCACCAGCGCATATGTTCCTGCAGCAACATGGGAAGAGGGGGAGGGGGCTTCCAAATGCGTCTGAAAAACAAAGCAATGGCAACCGGAATTCCTGTACCAATTTTTTGAAATAACTTTTCAACCCAGTGAGAAGTTTTTTCACCCAATTTTAAATGGCCAATTAATGTGAGACCATTCTCCATTATCCCCAGAAGCATGACAGACTAAAGTTACTCAAATGAGCTGATGCGTGCATCAATGGGATAGAGTGGTACTGACATGACCAAAATTCAGTTATAGGCCAGGGGACATATCAGTCCAGCAAAAAACATGATATAGCCGTTCAGTGAGCACTTTATTAGCTATTTATTAGACTTATTTTTTAGAAGTCTTCTGCTGCTGTAGCCTAGCCACTTGGAGGTTTGATGCCTTGTGTGTTCAGAGATGCTCTTCTGCATATCACTGTTGTAACGCGTGGTTATTTGCATTATTGTTGTGTGTGAAAATCCCAGGAGATCAACTGTTTCTGAGATACTCAAACTACCCTGTCTGGCACCAACAATCATTCCATGGCCAAAGTCTTAGATTGCATTTTTTTTCCCATTCTGATGGTTGATGTGTATGTGCTGGGGGAGAGATGTTGATAGGTAAAAAGAGAGAGAGAAAAAAAGAGAGAGAGATGTTGAGGTAAAAAGAGAGAGAGAAAAAGAGCGAGATGTTGGTTACTGTTAGTCATATCTACATTATTTCTGTGGTTATCCATTGTCAATGATGTTGTGAAGTGACGTCACCATCACAATCTCAATCAAATAATTACATTTTATTCTTTAAATCAGACATCTTTACCATGATAACATACATGTTCCCCAAGCCAATACAATAACATGAACACACAGCCCACAAAGACAGTCAGAGAAAGTGGACATACAAATAAAACATACAAACATTGATATATTAATAGCTCGGTTTAAAATGTCAAATGTTGAGCATTCAATAAAGCCATATCTTTGTCACGATATAGAACTCTGTCAACGTAGAGTTAAACTACCGCTATCCCTGTGTGTTCTCCTTTTCGTAGTAATTCTTTGTCGGACTGGATACAGTCTTTCCTGCATCTCAGGTGGAAACTGATCATTAAGCCTGAAGTGTGTTCCTTTCAACTTCCTCTGCACTTAATATGTTCTTTATGTTTGTAATGCACAAACTTAGCAATAATGGGGCGAGGCCTTTTTCAGATATAATTTTTTCCTCCCAGGCGATGTGATTGATTGAATGGTTTCGGGCACGAGCTTCAGAAGGTTGTGCGTGAAATGTCCCTTTTCGGAGTCGTCTGGGGTGTTTTCTGGTAAACTGGAGAAAATGAGGTCGTCTGGCAGGGTGCGAGACAGGAGGTCAAGAACGGTCTCTTTCATCGTCTCATTTTCTTCTTCAACAGTAGTTATTTGGGTTCCGAGAGTTTTCACAGTTTTTTGAAGTGTCTGGTTTTGCTTTGTGAGAGACATTTGCGTTTCGTTTGTCTGCTGTTGATGGTTAAGTAGACTTTTTCCAGCATACTTCCGCGGGTTATTTTAGAGAGTTGGTGCTAACTGCTCATTTTAGTAATGAAAGTGTGTGTTGTCAGTATGTATATGCCTCCATGCTTCTAATTCTATTTTTGACCTGATTATACTGTATGTCTGAATGCCCAAACTGTATACTATATGAAAACTTGAGAATTGATGCACTCAAGCCAGGCGGTAAGCAGTTTTCTGGCAGTCAGAGGGTTGCTGGTTCGATCCCCTGCCCGGGGTGTGTTGGCATGTCCCTGAGCAAGACACCTAACCCCTACATGCTCCTGACAGGCTGGTTGGTACATGGCAGCCAATCACCGTTGGTGAGTGTGTATGAATGGGTGAACGAGAAGCATTAATTGTACAGCGCTCTGGATTAAGGTGCTATATAAATGCCAACCATTTACCATTCACCAGCACTTTCAAACTTTAGCACACATCTTGTCTCTTGATCCCAAGCTTCTACTGTAGATCCATGATCATGGCATCTTGGCTTGGAGATATGGGGATAAGATTTTCAACCCTTACAGTAAATATGAGACTGCAGCAGTTGTACAATTATGTAAAATAATTGACAACAGTTTTTTTTTTCGTTTGTTTATTCAGTATGTGAAGAACAGTTTAACAGTTTAACTGTCAGTGATCTAGAAAAAGGCTGTTAGCTGGTAATTAAGGGAGTAAACTGAAAAAAAGGTCTTCATAACATTCTCAAAGATGTAACTCTGTGGGAAAATGCACCGATTGCGCTGGCTGGATAATAAAACGCCCAATCGAGAATTATGAAAGTTAGCTGGCCATCTGTTAAGAGACATTTGGATAATTAATTCTAAGTGGAGGAATGAGATGCAGACACGGATGTGGTGATGAATATGTATTCATTATAACGTTCAAGGTACGTTTTGCAAAACCGCAGTAATTCCTAAACAAAACATTACAAACTGCAAAATGCAGTTTAGGTTCGTTTAACTTTTCCAAACTCACGTAATTCACATTTCATACCGGATCATTTGAAACACAGGCTCTAACCGTTGGCCACATGCAGCTGGTTCTCACTCTCCCTTTCTTCATCCACCCGCCTCCATACAGGTGCAGGAGGCCGAGACCCAGCTAACCTGAGCAGTGGAGATGTAATTATAGGAGCGGCAGCTACGCTCTCCTGCACTGCGGCCGCAGTGTCTTTCATTATCCCCACTGCTGGGAATTCACCGCTGCCCTCTCTGCTTCACGCCGCCATGTTGGCTCTAGGTAATGTTTATCTTTGTCTGCGGGAGTCACGTGTCTCTAAGGGGTTTCTAGCGGGAGATCCACAAGTTCAGTGAAGTTTTGGTTGGGGGAAAAAAAACCCCACCATAGCGTCACATGAACTTTGCCGCGAACTGACTCAGCCACTCCTTGACAAAATAGCAGCTACACACTCCTTGCTACACACTCCCCTTGAGGAAAATCCCCTGTAATCACAAACAAAAGACACAAGCGGAGCCCTTTTTCTTCCACTCTACAGGTCAAGGTTAAGTAAAACTTTTCTTGATCCTGAGATTCCATGTGCCACCATTTTAATTACAGCAACAACCAAAGTGAGAAAAACACCTTTTTATGTCAGACAATCCAACGGCAGTAAGCAGTGCCTCATTACAGAGCGGCCTTTGAAGCGCATTTTCTCTTACCTAACCATTCTCACAAGGATGAGGGCTTTTAAATGCTGTGGCAGGCTGAGACTGATTCGGTCCGTTGGGGTGTCAACAAAACTTGTCTCAGGACACTGAGGCAAATCCTAATAATTGTCTGGAGGATCTATGCTCAGTAACCCTTTTCAAATGTAATCCAGGTGAGCTGGAAGCATATCACAAGATCACACTAGTATTACAAGTTTCCTTTATCTATCTTTCGTAATATACTGTAGGCGGCAAAAGGTTTCTACTGTAATGCTCCAAGTAAGACATATACAATATGAACCATGCAAAAATGACTGATTTAATCTAAAGAATGACTGTATCTCAACCAACACAGCACATTATGAATACAATGGCTGGAAACTTTGCATGGCCCCATTGTGGCTGGTGCCTATAACCACTGGCACCTTGGGCTGAGGATTCCCAGACGACCACATGGGCAGCAGGAACCTTCCCACTCTGACGGGATGGATGTGTTTGGTCCGGAACATGTTGGAACATTTTTTTTTGTAAATAATCAATGAACCTCTACACTACAGTATGGTTTACAATAAAGGCATATTGTCTTGTTGTCGAGTCCTAAATCTTATTGGCCAATACTAAAATGTTAATGCTGGATTATGACAATAACATTTATAAATGCTGATAATTATTTATTTTTGTATTACTTGTTTGTTAATTTTTTATGTTGGACAAGTTCATTGCTGCGATTCCAGATCAACAGACCTCTAACCATACCTGGTTTTTTACAAAGCCAGAACACCGGGGAACCCCCTACTCTTTTTGCAAAGAGTGTTGTGGGACAACCACAGTGAGTCAGGGGCCGTGGTGGCGCAACAGGCTAAGACGCCGCAGACTTGCGGTTGCAGTTCGCTGCAGTTGCACACCGGGGACCGGGGTTCGATTCTCGGCCGGCTCACGTGGAGCAGCATAATTGGCCCGCTGCTCCAGGGGGAGGCACCCGCACAAAAAGCACCTTGGGCGCCTCAGAATCAAGGTTACCAGCATGTGGCGAGGCGGCTTGAAGAAGGCGTGTCGCTCTTGTAGGGCCGCCGAGGGACGGGGTGTGGGTGGTGTATCTAATACTAGCTCTAATTGAATTAGACGGGGTACAATTGGCTACCAAATTGTGAAAAAAAAAAGTGAGTCAGGGCCACCTACAAGGCATTTCTGTCTGCAGAACTGCTACTAACTGGATTTTTTTAGTTTTTTGCACCATTATTTGCAAGCTCCAGAGAACAGTGTCCATGAAAATCCCAGGAGATTAGCAGTTTCTGAGATACTCAAACCACCCTGTCTGCCACCAACAATCATTCCAAGGTCAAAGTCACTTTCCCCATTTTGATGGTTGATGTGAACAGTAACTGAAGCTCCTGACCTGTATCTACATGATTGTAAGCATGCTGCCACACAATTGGCTGATTAACTATAACTATTAATAATCACATGAATAACTAGGTGTAATAAAGAAAAAATATTTATGTTCCTAATAAAGTGCCCAGTGAATGTATATATACTTAATCCTAATCTTGCAGTCCTGTTGCAGAAAGCTTTTCCTGCTGAAATATGCCAAGAAATTTCACATACAAAGTCGGAAGTGGTTATTAATTCAGTGCCAAAGCAACATTTTAAAATATTCAACATGTTTAAACATTTTTAAGGATCCAGCTTTTGTTAGTTTAGTTGCTTTCAGGAGAGATAACCTACTACCAGGCCTTCTCCTGCATGTCATGCAGCTTCTAATTAATAGAACATTTTTATATGGTAAAAATGTACGCCCTGATCCCACAACTGCACCGCATTTTTCAGACACTTTCATTAATTATTTAAGAGGACAAGGTCTAAACATTGTTTTATGTTTTAATATTTCAACAAGGGTGGATGGTCAACAGAGGAGAAAAATAGAAAAATATTGAAAAAAGCGTCAAGAGAATGTGAACCACAATCACTGAAGCCCGCACTGGCATATTACGCACAGTAAAACACAGTCTGAAACATTTATAACATGTATTTATTGAGTATTTTTATTTTAATTTCAATGGCAATAAATACGTAAGTAGATAAAAGAAGATCTAACTCATCCCCCTGGGACCATGACTGAAGCCTCGCGATTTACATGCTGTTTGTACTCAAAAAGCAATTAAAAATTTACAGCTGCCATAGATTCATTATTTATACACGCGTATTTTCCCATTCATCTGCACAGAGGCACACATATACAGTATGCCAGTCAGATAAATACATTTCTAATAAAATTAGATGCTCAACACCTAATCACCAACCTCCTTTCATTCTCCAGTGAGCAGCAATCACTCGGCTTTGTTCAAAGTCTCCATTTTGGCTCCTGAATTTCCTTTCACAGGCTGACACCCTAACCCCCATATATGTCTCAGTCTTTTACACAGGCCCTTTCGCAATCTGTTTATCTTCCCGTTTCAAACTTGCGACTGTTGACCGTTGGAATCCTAGTCCCAGAGCAGAAAGCTGAAAGATTAAAAGATGTTATGTTTATTGATCTAAAATGGACCATTTCAAGTTTTCCTGACGAGAATCCCAATAAAAGCCCTGGCTCAGCAAAGTATGTTTTTATTCTTGATTTTGTGATGCTCCTCTGCTCTATATTTCCATTTTACCGAGACTGCAACGTATCTGTCAGAGGAGCAACTGACGAGATGGGAGTTGAATCAATTCCAGTGCACATACACATGTGGGTGTCTTGCTTGTAACATCTTCAATTGCGCTTTCAAAAAAGTTTTTCAAACCACATCAGTTCGGCATAGACTTAAGAAAAAGACAGCTAAACAAAACACACCTCCAGGTTTTTTGAGACCTTCAATCAGAAAGGTGCCAGGATTTCTTTGAAAAAAATCATTTGTATTAATGACATCAATCTTTTTGACACCTGATCCAGACATCTGGTCTGGAATATGTGTCTATGGTGCATTAATGACAGATCAATACTTGGACGACTCTTCGTTTGCAGGTGGTAAAGAGAGGAGTAAGGTTTAACAGATGTTCCCTGTTTTAAATGAAGGCTGGGATGAGGTAATTCCTCAGGGAGTCTGCTCACAAATATCTCCCACCTTCTGAAGCTGCAAAGCAAGGATATATGCGTGCTTTTTTCCACTCCCAAGTACAATAGACTGAAGGCTGCTTTCATCCTGTGTTAACAGCCATTTTAGAATACAGAAACTGCTTGTGAACCGCCATCTTGCAGTTTCTATAAAGGATGCTCAGCACTCCTCCAAAAATGCTATGCAATGCATAGTAGCGCCCAAATTTTGGTTTGATTTGACTGGTTTTCAACCTGATAGATAGACTGATAGACTTTCTTAGAGTCAACGAAGCCATATCATTTTTTTAAATAGACATGTGATATAATAAATTATTTCACTTTTATAAAAAATGCAGCTATAATTTTGTTCTTAATTAAGAGAAACAAATAAATTCAATTAACATATTTGGACCCAGAAAAAACAGTACTTAATAATTAATAATTAATAATTAAGGGACCAATGCTTTCCATAATTTGCAGTGAGAATATAATGTTTATCTGATCTTTCCTGAAGCTCTACAATATCGAAACCTCATTCACACAGAAAAAAAAAGTGTTTTTGTAGATACTCTTCTGTTTGCAGTAGAGTGCATATTTCAGTTGCACAGACACTGAAGCGGGCGTAAAGCTGAACCGTGGTATTATGGAGAGGAAGGGGAAAAGGCAGGAAAAGGTTACGTCACTTATCCGTGAACCCCACAAATCTCTTTAATACCAGTGGGTGGGGTGTGGAACGGCTGGGGGTGGGGAAACACTTCTTTTCTTATTGTGAACATCTGCTTCTTGTTGCTCTCTCCGAATCAAGTGCGGAAAACCGTTCCGTTTCATCCCCGGGTTTTTCCCACCCTTCTCATTCACGAGACGGGGCGAGCGGAATGTTTGCCGTTTCTCCCACGTTTTCGCTATTATGGGATGTCGGAGGCTGAGAAACGCAGGCCCTCCCTCCCGTCCCTCTCGAGCGAGCCGGACCATGTGACCGTACCCGGGGTCCCGCCTGAGCCCTGCGGTCACCGCTGCAGGCTCGGGAGCAGAGCACGACAACGTCCAACGCAGTCCCCGTTTTCCGCCGCCCACCGCAGAGCTTCGCTTTTTCACCCACACGCTTCCGCCACAGGTTGGGGCCCATTGTCCTCGCTCCCATCATCTGGCACGGATTACCCCAGAACACAAAGCTGTTTGAACTTGATGCTCTTCTCCTGCCTGTCCATGCCGCATCACTCAAAGCAGTTTGGGTTTTTTAATGTGGCGTGTAGGAGCGTATCCTCCGTACAGAGAGCACCTCAGGATTTATACGTGCCGTATATTGAAAGAGCACAGCCGACAGGAGGTGTGAGGGGAATGTGTGACCGCTCAGGCTCCAGGAAGGATTTACTGCTGAGAAAGATGAACAGGCCTTTCTCTGGCCCAGATGAAACCTGTCCCATCGCTTTTATCATGAGACGGTTCTCCTTATGTAGAGGGCTTCTTTTTATCGCCTGCGCTATCATTCCTGCTGCATTGTGTCACGGTCGATGTACGCTCGACATACGCTTCAGTTGCCATAGGTTTCATCATCATATTGTCACCATTACAGGCCGTTCACGCTTGGTCTACCAATTTGAGTGTACGTCAGACTTGCAGTGCAGTCCGTAAGTATTGGGACAGTGGTACAAGTTCTGTTATTTTGGCTCTGTACTTCACCGCGCTGGATTTGAAATGAAATAATGAATATGAGGTCAAAGTTCAATATGAGGATATTTACATCCATATTGGGTGACCCACGTTGGAATTATATCCCTTTTTATACATACCCCCCCCCCCACACACACACACCATTCTAGATCTAACACCACCACACTGAAGGAGAAGCTGATATTTGGTTCATACTACTGTATATATTATGAATACTATAAGTATAAATGAATTACCAACGCAATTTGTCTAGATGTGTACACTATGTGTCTTTACGGAGACAGAGGGAAACTGCTGTGAGGGGGTTAACCAAAACTATGTCAGGGTTCTGAAATAATAGCTGAGTGAAAAATCAGTTCTGTTGTCTTTTTTGGGAAAAAAAAAAACAGGAAGCAAATAGAGGTCTGCTATGCGAGGGGGGGTATAAGTCCTCTTTTCCACTCGCTCTGATGTGCTCTAGTCAAATGAGGACACGCAGAGAGCGAGAGCTGCCTGCTTTCTTCAGCTGCTCAACACACTTCATCAAAAGTCTGAGTATTAGGCTTACATTTTCTGCCAAAGTAAACATGACATCCTTGTGGACTTGAGTTTCTCAATGGTTCTTGCGATATAGAATAGCGGTATCTCTTTAAGAACATCGCTGGGAAAGCAGTGATCACAAAAGAAAAACACGCACATGCATGCGTGCACAGACGCACACCCACACCCAAGCACACATACACACACACACACAAACTGGTGTGAGAACAGTGTGGGTGTTTGGATTCGAGGAAAGCAAGATTTGAAAACATTCCTTTACACTGAAGGACTGTAGATAATATCTTGAAAAAGTAAAAAAGGCCAGCTTCTGTTTCACTTCAGTTAACGCCGTTAACATTGAAAAATAAATGGGTAAAGTAGAATTAGGACATATCATTCATATTAATAGTAGAAATAAGACGTGTGGCTGAAAACCTTAAAAGATCACATCTCCAGACATTATGGACAGGAGTTAATGTGATCTGGAAACATTTTCTAATCAAGGTCTATGAGAGGAAGTGACATCACAAGCTTCACATTGAGGTGGATCCCCCAGTGGCCTGTATGAGAGTTGTTTCATTAAGATCATTATTATGTTGATCGCACTATGCATTGCTATTTTACAAAACCTTTGAAGGACCCAGACCATTCGTAGGACAGGTAGGTTATTCTTCAGTTCCTTACTTTGTTTGCAATAGCAGATGATGTCTACCACTGCAGCATAGTAAATTATCTTATACTGCGCAATTAGTCAACATTAGGAAGTGAATTTCAGTTCAGACGTTAATGAAGTACATTTAGGGGCTAGTATTAGATAAACTAAGCCAAAATGTATATTATTAGTCTAGCCTACATACGCTAATGTAATCAATGTTAATTGTTAACACATGTTGTGGACAACTCTAAGCATACATTTTTATTGAGATAACAGGTGACAATCTCACATAAATATGGCAACAAAACAGCTTACTGTAGTGTCATGCTCTGTAGTCGGTTTGACTGTGAGTCTATTTCATAAATGCAGAGGTGTCTATCTTCAAACAGCTGACAGATATTGGGACACACTTACAGGTCAAAGGGGTCAATGTTAAATGTTGAAAAGGTGTGTAAATACGTCCAGAGGGAAACAATAGCAGAATTATAGTGCACATTCTTTAACTTGATAAGTTAATTCTTATTCTGACAGTGCATCATTTTTGCGGGGTCCACCTCAAATACAACCTATTAAAAAAACTACATTACATTATAATTACTATAATTTTCCTGCATTACTTGCACCAGGATTGAAGTGTTTTTAGTGTACTAGTTGAAGGATATTTTGAGCTGGGGTCATCTCCTAATGTTCACAAAACAGTTCTACTGTTCATTTTGATACCCTCATGGGATATTCTACACAAATGTTCATGTACATTTTTGTAAGGTCTATGATTCCTGGTGTCCTAGACTGACAGCATGAGTCAGAAGTCTCTGCGAAGAACAGGCTGTAAGACCTTTCACATAAATTTAATATGACACAGAGTCGTTCATTCAAATATTCGCCCCAAAAAAACTCATTCTCCACACCCTCCCCTCCCAGATTTTAATGAAGTATAATTATGACTCACAAAGCTACGAAACAGCCTGTACAAACAGGCCCTGGATTCACACTCTTCATTTTCATCCAAAACCGGCACTGCACGTCAGTTGGTTCTTTTCTTTTAAAAACAAATCAAATAATCATTCAGTTGAACTAATATTAAATGTAAAAATACTATTTGGCATTTCCCCAAAGTAGAGTGTCCGAATCATTCTCCACAAATTATCGTCAGTAAATGCTGTCTTTTACCTACAATACAGTGTGCCCAACATGTTTTTAAACAATTAGCAAGTGAGTGTCATATATTTAGTTGCAGTCTAGAGGCAGGGGATCAGGGGGGTAAATTTAAATCTTAAAACTCAGTAGTCCATTGTTATTACACTGGGCATGCATTGCCTTACTTACTGACTGGCCGACTTACACACACTCTACGTGGTGAAACCCTCCATGGATGGGAGATGACTGGCCATCAGCTTTCTCATTTCCTGTGCATCACTCAGAATCCTGGCTTTGTGCAAAGGTCTTATGCACAGTCTTGGCTGTAGTCTTAGCTGGTGTTAAGCCATAAATGAAACCTGGCTTCATAAGACACTGTAACATTCAAGTACCAGCCAAAGCCAGCCTGGGGCCTGTATTACAAGGCATGATTACTGATTTATCAGTATAATAACTGAATAATCCTGCTTTGTGAAACAAGGCCTTGATTGAGCATAAATGGTAAATGGTAGCATCTGCCATTTACCAACAGGAAGGGACATTGTGCCATTTAGTTTAGTTTAGTACTGTAAGAGATATGCATCTTTACTTTTCTTCTACTTTACTGGCATTTAGCAAATGCTCTTTCCTAGAGACACATGCAAAAAGATCAGGGATCGAAGTGCAAAATCAGGAATTGAAGTGCTGTGAAAATCTTGGTTTAATCTGTCTTGTCCCAAAAACAGGATATATACATAAATTCTTTGAATGGCATATCTGCATATCTGCTCATGTATTCAGGAATACAGAGATACACCCAGTAGAAAAGACTGAAAGGACAACTCTTTACGGCAGAACTGCACATATTCCCTCAATTTCCTAAGCAGAAACATACCATATGATCTTCAGAACCAAGTGTTAGCCAACTTAGAGAACTTAAACATTGACAATATTTTCAAGTCACACTAAATCCTAGTTGTCCAAAACTGAGTCAAAGCTGGCCATGTATCATAAGAGAAATCATGATAATATACCTTGTTACTCAGTGAACCACTTTACTGGAGGGAAGATATTACACCTCCATGTATATAAAATGTGTTTAATATCAGTACCTGTAGGAACACGTTGACACGTTAAAGAGCCGGCAAAACCACGGGCACACTCGCGACCCTGGTGAGTTCTTCGTCTAAATCAGAGTTTTACTTTCAGATGTTTTTCACTGGCTCAGAATTTAATCCAAGGAAAACAAGAGGGACTATTAAAGTGGATTATTTCAGACAGCAATTTTAAAAAGGCTTGAAAAAAATCAATGATTTCCTCTGGGGCTCCAGGGGGATTTGAGATGAGTGATCTGAAGTGGCACCCTGCTGAGCAAACCTGAGAGCTTTGACTCCACTTTAAACCGCTCAATCGCAAGCCTAATGTTCTACAAAAAAGCCTCTTATGAGATAATTACCAGCCACGAACAAACAGGAGCTAATGAGGACCGAAAAAAAAACATCACTATTTTAAAGAACCATTCAGAGCCGGAGTTCAAAAACACAGGCGTGGAAAATTCGGAAAATGCATTTTATCTACTTTACTGGATGGTCGTGTATGTGTGTGTTTGTGTCTTTGTGTGTGTGTGTGTGTGTGTTTGTGTGTGTGTAGGGAGGGATGGAACTACATCTGATAGAAGCCACAACAGACCAAACTATGCCATTACAGACCAAGTTGTTTGTTAGGATTATGACTTCATAACATGATCAATCTTCTGGCCCTGCAGCAGTCAGTCACACACACGTGTATATGCAGATGCAAACACACATCCGTGTGTGTCCATATTTCTGTGTGTGAAATATTCATATCTGCAAATGAACGCATACTGTACTACCAGTAACTTCCAGTACGACCATAGATTGAATATACGGGTTTCATAGAATGCATTGATCCAGGCTTTGGAAGAAGTAAGATTACAATACCTGTGGTGATCACAGCTACAACTGAGTCTGCATCAATTTCATCTGATACAGAAGCCAATTAGCAATTTCACTTAGTTACATGATTGATGGTGTCATCTGTTTCTCATCTGTTCAAATGTTCACTGTGTATGACTGATTCTATACTTTTCGAAAGACATTTGATACGCACATGTTTACTGTGCATCCAAATTGATATTGATACTTTCATTTTATCAAAACCGGATATTTATTACATTTAATTGTAATAATAATCATATTATTTTTATGGTCATTATTATTATGGGTTGTTACCCTTTATTGTGTCTGTTGTTTTAGCCGTAACACAGTCTTCGGACCGGTAACATTTACAATAAATCAATAACAATACAGTGATACAAAGTCTTGCATTTCTGGTGGGATGCAGAAAAGCAGTGATCCGTCAGTGTGAAGGCATTAGAGAGGAAAGCCGTACAGCTGTCCAACAAGCACACTGCAGTGTGCTGTCCACAGAAGTTCTGATTGGAGATAAGCCCTGTCCTCTGGAGAACAGAAAACAGTTGTCATTTCCATCTGAGCAGAGGAAGGAGGCCGGGCCCTGACCTTCCCCACATCAAACGCCCGGGGAGAGCGAGCCTGGCCCCGCAGTTATCCCGACTGAAACGCAAAACAAAAAAAGAACCATGGGAAAAGAAACCCTAAACCACGCGGGCAGTACCTGCCTTCAGCCGAAATAGGAGGAGGAGTGATGAAGAGCGCACGGGCAGGCTGAGCAGCCTGACGGAAAGTGACGCAGTGCTGCGCTTATCTGGAGCACCTGCTTCTTCTGAGCGAGGGGGAGCTGCTGTTCTGGGAAAAGGGAGGCACTGCTCTGTCCTCATCATCTCTAAAATAAACAGCCCCCTGAGAGCGTTCTGGAGCCAAGGGCTGCATAGCTCAAGCGCCAATATTACATACATGACATTCACTCACCAACCACTTTATTAGGTATTTATTAGACTTATCTTTTGGACTTCTACTGCTAGTTATGATGCGTTGTGTGTTCAGAGATGCTCTTCTGCATACCACTGTTGTAACTGTTACCTTCATGTCAGCTTTGAAAGTTTTTTTGCACAAATCTTTGCAAACTCTAGACATCCCAGGAGATCAGCAATTTCTGAGATACCTGTCTGCCACCAACAATCATTCCACGGTCTGAAGCTCCTGACCTGTATCTACATGATAGTATGCATTGCGCTGCTGCCACTGAATTAGCTGATTAGATAATTGCATGAATACGTAGATGTAATGAAGTAAAAATGTAGGAACAGAGTATGGCCAAGCTTCACCAGGAAAATGAATCCAGGCTGGGAAATCAAGTAGCAGGGGGATTTGAAATACTTGGGTGCCACATAAAAACATTGATTTGAAATATCCATCAGGTCAATTATATATGTAACCTTCACTGCAATATCCAGTGTCATTGACAGTAGCGGAGTGTAAAAAGATTCTCCCACAATGCCGACTGGCTTTTTTTTCTAATCTCGCCACCCCAGAGAACACAGACATGCCACGTGTCATACAAGGGAATGGATTCAATCAACACACATGCCATACAAACACATGTGTTTTCCTTTCTCCAAAGCCCTGTTTTGATGAGTTTATTATGATGATTGATTGAGCTGGCAAAACTGTGTTGGTGAAGAAAAAGAAACACAAATGAGCAATTTCAGGTGGCTAAGTAATGAGAGGAAGACTTTTTTTGAAGACGAGAAGAAGTCCTGGATCAAATATGTGGTTGTTTTGAGCTTGTCTGGTGTATCAGAACATCACCTTCCTCTTGGTTGGCTCAATTGCACCAGGCAAGATGAATTGAGCACAGAAAAGCATTTATCCCAAAAAATTGCGTATTTGATCCAGGTGTGACAGGTGATGGTGAGCAGCCCTGCTGGAAAGAAACAGCTCAAGCTAGGTATTGGCTGCTAGCTGGTTGACCAGTTAGACCAGCTCCATGCTCACAACCAGCACTCTCTGTGAGGTACACTGAGCTAAGAAAATTTGGTACAGTGGTGGCACAGTGGCAATCTGCAGCCTAGTGGCTAAGGTACATGTCTGGGACCCAAAAGGTTGGTGGTTCAAGCCCTGGCGTAGCCACAATAAGATCCACACAGCTGCTGGGTCTCGAGCAAGGCCCTTAACCCCACATTGCTGCAGGGGAGACTGTCCCCAGCTTAGCAAGTTGCTTTGGATAAAAAAAGCATAAACTAAATATCAAACTATTTACAGTGCGGTGACTGACTTATGTTCTCAGGCAATACCACGAGATCCTCTTCTTCTCCTATGTAGGGCACGGCCACATTAAAGGCCGGCTTCCACAGCAGATCGAAGGTCTTCCTGACAATAACCTCCGAGAAGCGACCACTTGAAAGGATGAAACGCTCAGAACATTAAAGGGTTACCACCTGTCCCCGGGTCCCCATTGGCTTTCAGTTCTGGCCTGAAAGAGACCGCAGGAATCCCGCTTTCCGCCAGTCTGCCACCTGTTTCCTTCTGAGTCCCCACAAGATCGTCTCGGTGCTGCTTACAGATGCCGAATGGGCACCGCGTTATTACTGCGTCACTGTGACGCCAAGCCCCGTTTTTAACCATGAAAGTTCATTTCTACTTAGTTATTTTCTCATCTGGTCCTATGAACATGAATAGGAAGAGAAAGCTAGTTTTTTTTTTTTTTCTGCCAGATTAAACTCAAAGGATTTATAGTTTTTTTTAATGCTGGTGTTTCAGAGCATATTGAGGTATGCTACAAAGATGTGAGCCTCGTTTTCCACTGCATGAGAAAAAATAGCTTGGTTTTGTGGTATTAAAATGGTGAGGAAGTATGTCGTTCTGCACAATGAAAATCAAAGCATTTCCTACTCTTTTTGTACAGCAATGTGGTTTCTCTCAAGTTTGCCTTAAAATCAGGGAGCATTCAGACTGTCAGAAACACCCATTCCAATCATACTGAAATAATGTGCACTGGAGCCTAATTAGTGAATATTCCAGCTTCAGAAAAAGCCATTATTGACTTCTTTTCAAATAAGAAAAAAGAAACCCCAGTTTTTCAATAATCTTTCACTGGCGCTGATTAAAATAATTAGTCACTATTGAAAAGCTTTGTGAGGAAGTTGTTCTGATGAAAATGCAACAACACGTGTGCCATCCACTCGTCTACTTAACGGGTCATCAAGTGCTTTCTGATTGTCATACGGGAAAATAGATTTCAATGCAGAAAACAACTTTATCATAAAAATATGGTGATAATGTAAAAAAAAATAACAGGCACCACTTTTACAGAATATGCATTTGGGTATCAGTGTTTTCTTCTGCTTAAAGGGTTTGGTGAATGCATGCCTACTAGCAATTTAATGACTCAAATGAACAGAGAACAGAAACCAGCCGAGATGTTACATCAAAAGTAACAGTAACTGACCACTATTTACCATAGGTGAAGACGCAATTAGCTTTGAAAATATTTTGCTAAAATATATACATGTTATTGTTACATTGCATTTCATTCTATTTAGCAGATGCTTTCATCTGAAGTGAAGGACAAATAAGTCCTTCCCGAAGGTCATTAGAACAACTCCAGAACAGGCCAGATAAGGCACAACTCACAAAGAAGGAGTATATTGTATTATGGAGAATATTATTAAGCGGGGGTATCACTAAGCATCAGGAAGATCTATTTAACTATAATCATGTAATGAAAGATATGCGTCTGATGGTTCTCTGGTGTAACTGCACCACGGTAACGATGAGCAATGCCGATTACTCACAACCTCCGCCGGGTCAGTGCTGCCCTTTGGTTAAAGTTGATCAAATTGAGTTCAGCATATCGCCTGCAGGATGTAAAGGCAGTGGTTCTTAAGCCGAGTCATGCTCAGTGTTATATTTAACTGTATGTGTCAAGAGGGAAAAACAGATCAAAGCGCTCTTTCTGCAGTGGGATTTTCAGCAGAAATAAAAGCAAAACTGCCATCATTTATACGAGGTGGGGATTTTTTGTAATGATTTATTTCCCCCCCATGTTGAAGCTTAAGTGGGTCACGATCAATAAATTAAACAAAATATATATTCAAATATACATTGTACATTATACGTGTATTGTATCTTAAATATATAGCAACGCCATTTTTTTGTTAGTGATTCGGATTTGACACAACTAGCTTGTTTGCTATTAATAGCCTTCTATGTATATGTTTTCAGAGACAAATATCACTCTTACTTGTTTTTGCTCAAATTGGGACATGAAGAAAAAAAAACTTTCTTGTGGGTCCTGTTTTTTTTCCCATGCTTGAATTGCGGTAAATGTCTTACAAAAAGAAAGATCAGGTGAAACGATCAAAGACTAGGCCTAAAGAAGAATCGCTTACAAGTGGGAAATCTTTGCTGTATGTCATCAAAGGTAAGTAGAGGTCTTTCTGCCCAGTGCCTTAAGGGAACATAACACTAACTGTACTTAAGACAGGGGGACAGGGATCTAAAGACAGTCCTTGGGGTTTTGATCTGGGGGGGAAATGTGAAAAAACACAATGCAGAAAACCAGCCTTTTTCCGGGCAAGGCCTTTACCACTGACACCCCCCCCCCCCCCCACCTCCGACACCTCCTTTTATCTGTTATTAACAATACTCAATAACTTCAAAGGCTGTCTGTTAAACACACTTTCTTCCGTTTACCCAAACTGTTTATTGTATCTGTGAGAATACGTCAGACCACTTCAAGGCGTTGTGTGCTGCTAACCCATTTCTGTTGGTTGGTGTGTTTCAGAGTTTGTTTTTCGGTTTTGTCTTTTTGAACAGAACCCATAATCTGAAAGTCATCTGCGTCCTTTTCCCAGCAGAGAGTTAGGTGTTTACACAGACGTCTTTATGTCAGCTGCCAGCCCTGTTTGCCAACAGCTAGCATGTTATAAGCACAGGTTTTTATAACATGTTGTCACTCTTTAGCTTATACAGTATATAGAAATGCAATCAAAGTATTCAAATTAAAACTATGATCTTTTATCTATCTGTGCATTTGGTTCGGTACCCATACAGTGTCTCTGGGCCAGTTGCGGACCAGTGTGCCATAGAAGTGCAGAGAAATTATGATTAATATTTATGTGTATGCCTGCCTACATATCTGTGTGTGTGTGTGTGTGTGTGTGTGTGTGTGTGTGTGTGCCTGTCTACATATCTGTGTGTGTGTGTGTGTGTGCTTGCCTACATATCTGTGTGTGTGTTTCCCTTCTACATATCTGTATGTGTGTGCCTGTCTACATATCTCTGTGTGTGTATGTGTGCCTGTCTACATATCTGTGTGTGTGTGTGTGTGTGTGTGTGTGTGTGTATGTGTGCCTGTCTACATATCTGTGTGTGTGTGTGTGTGTATGTGTGCCTGTCTACATAACTGTGTGTGTGTGTATGTGTGCCTGTCTACATATCTGTGTGTGTGTGTGTGTATGTGTGCCTGTCTACATAACTGTGTGTGTGTGTGTATGTGTGCCTGTCTACATATCTGTGTGTATGTGTGTGTCTGTGTGTGTGCGTGTGTGCGTGTGTGCCTGTCTACATATCTGTGTGTGTGTGTGTGTGTGTGTGTGTGTGTGTATGTATGTGTGCCTGTCTACATATCTGTGTGTGTGTGTGTGTGTGTGTGTATGTGTGCCTGTCTACATAACTGTGTGTGTGTGTGTGTATGTGTGCCTGTCTACATATCTGTGTGTGTGTGTGTGTGTGTGTCTGTGTGTGTGCGTGTGTGCATGCTCGCACATGTGTGTGTGACGGTGGGAGGCGCCGCTTGTTTTTCTTGTTTATTTGTGCTTTGGGGGGGTCATATGTGTGTTTTATGCATGTGCTTATCAAAAAGTGTGTGCTTGGGGGGTGTTTAGATTCTGCTTAAATGTTTTTTTTTTTAAATAATGTAAAAGTTTTCATTTCTCTCTTGTCCCACAAGATAATGTTTTTCACCCTTTGGGTGCCAAACATGCTGTAACTACCTACTCTCATTTTAATATTTTGGCACACTATAACTAACTACTCACTCAAAAAGAATCAAACTTGTTTGCTCTATAAATAAAAGAACAACAATGACTCTAACCTCAAGCTCTTGTCTGCTAAATATCTGTCAGAAATCTCCCAAATATATCCCAAAGTCATAGAAATTGTATAAATAATTTATGCATCATCAACCTTCAAACATGGTTTGACAGGAAAGAAAATGGCTTTGATTAAACTCCCAGTCAGCTCTAAAGAATGCTTCTGGACCGTGGTCCCGGAGGTATCACTGGTCGAACGGTCGTTCCTAACTCCAACTATCCCTTCGATTTTAAACCAGCTAGTTTCTGTTTATACTTAGGCATGTTTGTGTAAATATTTTATATAGCTTTGGGAACATTATCCATGTATCTTGTGACTGTATAACAGCAACCAGATGTCCTTTGAAGTCCAGTGATCCCACTTTGTAGCTGACAACAAATAACATGCACTTTTATTACACGGTAAACATCTGATGCTTTCACATTTTTCTGCCCTAATCCTTTCAAGTTTTTTCTTCTGCAAAACTTTGCGCTCTCACTCTAATCCCAGACGAAAGGGGCTTGGTAACCGCTTGAAAGCTGAATTCTGAAATAGCCATAACCACATCTGAGAGACGTACAGAAAATTAACAAGACACCGACTTGGGGCAGAAAAAAAAAAAACAAGCTCATTGTTCAATGCTGAGAGACAGAAGTATAATCCTGTAGCATTAGTCATCCGGAGGCAATGACTGTATCTCCAAAGCGATTTTTTGAAGGGTGGAAAACACACTACGCTGCCCAAATGTGATTGTCGTCACTGAGGGTTGTGCACTCCCCTCCTCGGGGCTTGCTTGGTGCTACTCATTTTGGTTGCAGGCTGATTTTTTAATAAGCAAAGATGTGGAGAGCCAATCAAATTATTTTCAGTGTGTGATGACAGCAGGAGCTACCTTTCATAACCTGCCGCAGTGGCCCAAACATTATTCCACGTTTGAAGCAAGGCCATCAGCCCGGCTTATTTGTGTGTTCATTTAAAGAAGGGTGACATAAATCATTCCAGCCCCTCTCCAAAATCAGCCCTCATTCGTATATGAATAGTTTTTATTGATATACTAAAGATCAGTCATCCACAGCAGTCATCTCATTGATGGTAAATGGTCAGCATTTATATAGCGCCATTGTCCAAATTGATGGATTATAGCGCTGTACAATCAATGCTTCTCATTCACCGATTCAGACACACTCTCACTCACACACACTCACACACACACACACACACACACACACCAATGGTGATTGGCTGCCATACAAGGCACCAACCAGCCTGTGAGGAGCATTTGGGGGTTAGGTATCTTACTCAGGGACACTTCGACACACCCAGGGTGGGATTGAATTGGCAACCCTCCGACTGCCAGAGGACTTACCTCCTGGGCCAATGGGTTTCTTTGAGCAGGCACCCTGGCACAATGTTGAGGACAGGAGCGTGACACACAGAGATAAATATAAAGAGGTAATTTCACTTAGAGTTCAGTGCTACCATAACGTTCCTGAGTTTAGATGCTTGAGGAGTCAAAAGTGGCTACATGAAATACATATGTAAATAATAATGGACTGCAGGAAATTGCTTGGTAATAGACTGCATTCCTGTGCAAATGGTTTACTTCTCATAGCTTACAGAGCAGAGTCTGTTTTTATGTAGTTAAAAGAGCAGTCACACACCATCACAGTCTAGGGCTTCTCCTCCACCTCCGCTGTTGCCACGTCAGTTTCTCCCTTGTGTGTGAACACTCTACTTGGTACAATTTCTGTCATGTTGGTTGGCCGTTTCTACGCCACCGGAGTAGCAATCCATCAGAGACCTTGCAAGCCAACCCACAGTTCCATCATGAAATTGTGTGCACTCCTCAACCTTGGTATGGAAAACAATGTGACAATCGTAGCTGTTGTTAGGGAACTGTCCCAGGCAGATGCCGGTCTGAGAGTCTCCAAGAATCACCTCCAAGCCCATGAGCCACCTGGCTCAAACTGGTCTCCTGAGCTGCCATCTTGGCTCCGTCATGGACACACATATTAAACTGAAATTCCCATGAAGGCACACACAGAGGTCTGGTGTGAGTGTGCTGGGAATGGCCGCACTCTACTTAATAGCTCCCAATGTTATATTTATGCTGTGAGAAGAAAACTTTTCCACCTGAATCTGGTCTTTCATCAAGTGAAAGGTGATCAACCCAATATTTTGGTGAAGGACTATTTTGAAATCACACATATTAATCTGCCACCTTAAGGCCTCGCAGTGCAGATGTTGTGTAAAGATGCAAACAGTAGACAACACTCCTCCTTCACTCCTACACAAGAATGTGGAAATGAGCTGCTCATGAAGATAAACAACTACTAAAAAATGGCACTTTGACATCAGTGAAGAATCAAAAGAAAATGAAAAAAACTACAAAAACCTTTTTACTAAACTTGACCGATAAACAGCCAGGGACGAAAAGGTATCCGGTATGGTCTGGAGATCTTTATCTCCATCAAAGGCATTAACCTATCGCTGTTATGTGCTAGCATTTTCATCGCAAGAAACAGCAATCTTTCCACCGAATTCTGCATTTTAAAGCTACCCCCCTGCAGATAAGTAATGTGTGCGGCAGTCATGCTTCGAGGACATTGCTGTATGAGATTTTAAAATAAACAAAATAATTATTTCCTTTAGGAAGATTACAGATTTGTGAGGAAAAGCTTCCATCTGGCTAATACGAACTGATCCTTGAAACTGATCCCACAAAGGAACATTACAGTGCTGACTGATAACATTAGCAGGTCCTGATGCATCAGGATCATCTAGATGACCATATACAGGGGCAATGAATTGCGCAGGTCTCTTCATTAACTACGAAATGGGAGAAAATGTCAGAAAAGGCCTCTCATTTTCACAGATAATGTCTTTGTATTTTACTGGTATGTCCTATAAAAGCATCCACGGCATTTATTTCTGGACATACGGTGTCTCTTCCAAGGTCCCACCCGCAGACAGTCTGCAGCGGGTGGTTTTGGATGCGTTGGGAGGGCTAACAGTGGGACGGCAGAGTGGTCACGCGCAGTGTTCACAGCGCTGGTCTGGGCCTTCAGCATACATGGCGGTAACTTGCACTTCTCCGGTACGGCACTGACAGGAAGCAGCTCAAAACCGAAGCCAGACGTCATCTGCACCATGATGGCGGCTCCTGGTGTCGTAAACCAAGTGCGTCTTCCAGTTTCATTTACTGTCAAATGAACTGCGGCAGGCCTTGGTGAGGAAGACCTCAATTTCCAGTATATGAACCAAGCCGCTTTGCCTTTCTGACTCATGGGTGCCTGTCAGTGGCCAGAGGTATAGGGGGAACTGGGGGTGGAGGGTTGGCAAGGGTTACAAATGTGCCAGACAATGTAACTGAGACAATGACTAATTTCTGTCCTTTTAAAATAGCAGTACCTGCACCACCATTTTTGTTTCAGAGTGTCTGGCCTAAGTGTGACATCAGTTAAAAGTTCCAACAAGCTTGCATACAACAGCAATGATACATTAATATAATTTTTTTTAAACAGACCATCTGCCCATATTTAGCCCTTTTTTTTTACAATGGATTTCATGTTGGAAAAGATTTCAGTCAAAATTATACTCTTGCTCTGAGAGTTGAAAGGGTTTGTTTCTCATTTCCAAAGCAATAGTGGAGGGAGGGAAGAGAGTGGCTATCATGCAAAGAGTCTTATCTGCAAGCCAGCAGACAGAGGAGCAAGTGCAGAGCTTCAAGTCCTCGGTGATCAACTGGCAGATAACTCTACTATGGAGAGACTGGAGGACTGGGGTGGATAGGGGAAAAGGGAAAAAAATAAAGTGGCAAAATAAATCATGGTAGGGCTTATCGAAATCGAACCAAAGACACTCCAGACAGAGATAAGAGACAGGTAACATCACATACATTAACTCTGAAACATTAAACTTAAGTAAATACCCCTGGCCTAGTGCCCAGATGTTATCAGAATCAAACACTTTCTTGCCCCTCAGAATCTGTCTTTGACATACAAATCATGCAGGTGTCTGCCATGTTTTGTCCACAGAGGGTAAAATCTGATCTCCAGCAGAATTTCGCAACCAACTCACAAAAACTACTGCAATAAAGTGCTAAAAGTCCTTGAACTGTTGACCATCACTCGAACACAACATGAACACAGACAACTTTACTCATAAATATCTTATGTAGTCGAACTCATAATATACAGATCTCAGGTTTTTCCTGACACTTCCTACCTTTTAACATCGTTCTGACATTAGGTCCACCTCAAAAACTACACATGGAGAAGCAAAACAGTATTTTCAGAATTTGACTTCATGTTGTTCATGTTGAGCGCAGAACAATAGAAAAAGGAAATGTCATGTTATTGGGTGATTACTCCCCAGTGCATTCATCAGCGCTGAATAGATGCAGGGTATTCATGACCGATATAAAATTAATTAAATATAGATTTTACTAATAAGCTTGGGAATAAATGTTGTGAAAATGGCAGGTGTAATCTAGAATAGAGCGCATGGAGAGGGCTTGCCTCACGATTGCTGCCATAAGATGATGTCACCAGCCTCCTGCGCCCATCCCCCCAGATAAACAGCAGACAAAAGAAACAGATTTAATTACTGTCTGGGGCTTGCAAGTGCTCGCTCCAGCAATTAGGAGTGTTTAGGCTGGTACGCTCTGATGTGCCTTGCCCTGGATCGCACCGCCAGGCTGATTGGCCCGGACGGGAGCGGATGAGACCAGACAGGGGACTGGCGGCACCTCTGAGGGGGGCTGGGGCGGGGGGTGGCTGGAAACGGAAGCTGCATCGACAGGCAACATGCATGCAACATTCCAGCTGATCCCCCACTGGAAAAACAATGCGAGTCAATGATTAGTGTGACACCTCTTAAAATGGCTTCTCCACTCCACGTGAGTGAACGGGCTTACATACTGAGCTACAGGCACAACCCTTTCAGTAGTAATAGCCCTTGTTTCGGTGCCAATAAAAAGCTCCCACATCATATCTTTTTGAAGTTGGGGAAAGAGGCATTCCACTGGGGGTGGTGCCCCTTGTAAAATGTTCCCAGATTTCTTTTCCTTTCTTTTTTTTTTTTTTACTTTCAGGGATGAATTCAGGTAAAGGCAAGTTGAGACCTATCTTTTATGGCAGTGAGAAAGAAGATAATTTTCACTCTCAGGTAAAAGGATTTGAGTGAGATTTCAGCCCCTGTGTCCTCTCTCTGCACACCCCTGCTCCTGCAGTTCCAGACCAGGCCTGTCTGTCACACTCCATGCCGTGAGTTCCAGCTGAGGAGACGCTTTCTCTTGTTGATTCTTTGCTTTATTCAAGTGGCCGCTCAGGACTCCTGTTTCAGAAACCATTAAATACTTTCTGCCGTTTTAACATTTCCAGGGCCCTCGTCTATCCAAGATGACTTTCCTGGACTTAGACTTTCAGTTTTAACTTAGAAACTTGAGCAAAGTAAAACAACGAAAGATAATAAATATGACATTGAAAATGTAGGGAAAGCATTCAACTTTATAACAGTCAAAGCCTTTCTCTCGGTTATAGCGTAATATTCCCAATTGCCCCATGCTAAACACCTTATAAAGTAACTGGACCCAATGAAAGTATCGTAATCATAGCAGTACCTGTTGAGGTCCAACGTGTTGGGTTTTCCACAATATATCTTAGAAATAAATCAACAAATGCTTGTCTGATTTTTGCTGATTTATTGCGTGGTCATATTATGCATTCCTGCAGATGAACTGAAATGAAAATCTATTTCATGGGAAGAGATTAGTCTAAATCATGAAATTCTTCTTTTTTCTTTTTACGATGAAAATACTAAAGCTAAAAAGTACCTAGCTGCCATTGCAATATACCTGGCTGGTATCAGGTTTTATTATTACACAAAAGCTATTTCCACTAGCTATGAGATATGACACGAGGAGAAAAAATTTAACTATGCATTTCTTATTGAAGTTTGGGCAGTTATTGTGAAGCCATAACAAGGGACATGGGAATTGAAAGTCTTTATATGAGCTAGGAAGGATTCTATGGGCTAGGATTGTGTTGGGCATTTTACAACTTCCTGTGGGAACTTCCTGTGGGAAGTTGTAAAATGCCCTCTGCTTTAAAGGCAGCGCACGCATGGTGTGCACTTTAAAGCTGACCATAACCTGGACAGATGACTTAATGTGTACGCAGATTTATTTTTCTTGTTTGTTTTTAATACTAGCGGCACGGATGGCGCAGTGGGTAGCACTGCCGCCTCACAGCAAGGAGGTCCTGGGTTCAAATCCCTGTCGGCCGGGGCCTCTCTGTGCGGAGTTTGCATGTTCTCCCCGTGTCTGCGTGGGTTTCCTCCGGGTACTCCGGTTTCCTCCCACAGTCCAAAGACATGCAGGTTAGGCTGATTGGAGAGTCTAAATTGCCCGTAGGTATGAGTGTGTGAGTGAATGGTGTGTGTGCCCTGCGATGGACTGGCGACCTGTCCAGGGTGTATTCCTGCCTTTCGCCCAATGTATGCTGGGATAGGCTCCAGCCCCCCTGCGACCCTGTTCAGGATAAGCAGGTTCAGATAATGGATGGATGGATGGATGGATGTTTTTAATACAGATGACATCCACATTGAACCTTCTCTCCCGATTTCAATGTGATTCATATTGTGAATTAGCCTTTCTGACTGTAAAGCTCCTAAAGATATGGTCGGTCATTTTGGAATTGTACAGCATATACAGTACACTACAGATGTCATGTCATGCCCTTTGGTCTGTCCAGCTAGAATAACTGGAAAAGGACATTCTGAATTCCTTTGCATTAGGTTAACCTTTGTGTAGTCTTAACATTCTGTATACTCCCCTTGTCCTAAGGATAAAAAATGACCCATAATAAAGAATAAAGCAGCTTAATTGAATTTGAAATCCCAAATCTATTTTGCGTGAACAACCTGTCACTCATCACAAAATTTGTCAAAAGTTAATGATAATTAAAGATAAATAAAGATAATTTAAGGGGGTTTTCTCTGCTGTTAAACATAGTGGCGGGTCGTTTTTGATCCTTAAGGGTAAAAGCAAGTTCATTCTATATGTGATTGCTTCATTATGACTGTGGAGCATCAAATCCTAAACTATCACGCCACTGAGTTAAGACACTAAAACTGTGTTCAATGCCTCTCTCGACAGGCACAGCTAATTTGTCTCACTTCCTAATTACGATCATTCAATTGAGCTAATTACACGTGCTCAACGCAAGCTTTAACTGATTTAAATAATCTCCTCTTAAATGACTGTCACCAAAACGGGGGAGGAAATGAGAGGAAGAGATTTGATTAAACTGGCTTTTGGTGTGATGAAAAAATATTTATCTCTCTCTGGAGGGCACAATTCTCTTTGCCTCTTTTATGCTCAATTTGTGTAAGGTCTTCACTGATGGCTCCCAAAAAAAATGAAAGGCTGATTTATCTAATGACAGCACTTAACTGCTTCCTGTCTGCGTGGCCAAATATTTTACATACTGTATTTATTGGTGGGATAATATATTAGTCTGAAAGATTAACTTTGATTTAATTGAAAAAAATATGTTAGCTGAATGGCCAGCTTCACTGTATCTAAATTATTTATCTATATTTATTCAAAATGAATGAATTGATATTTGTAGCTATTTGTATTTCTGCATTTGCAATTGAGACTCTTATTCAAGGTAACAACCGCAATACTCCAAATGAATCCCTTCCACAATGCTGTTGAGAAAAAGCAACTCACAGACACATACGCTCACATGCATGCACATGCTCACCCACCCACACACACACACACACACACACACACACATACACACTTACCAACCACCCAACCCAACAGGAAAACAGCCTGTACCTTGAATGCATACTTTAGCTCAGATTGATTTTGCATCAGCATAGCTATTTAGGTTTTCCCTTCCTGTTTAATACAAGTTTGAAGGAACTCTTTCAGTGCGCACATGCTGAAATGACCCCCTTGGTTTGAAACCCGGGAACTTGTACATTGTCAGTTGCTATGAGTGATGACATAATAGTGTGGATATCAAGCAGTCTTAACGGTTTTTTGCCAATTGCTGTCCAGTGTCAGGTTGCATGAGCAGGGAGGAACTGCCAAAAGCCAATGAAGAATTGCCGCCTGGTAAAAGGAACGTGTAAACAGAAAACAGCTGCTTTCTGTAAGTGTTCAGTGCTCCCCGTAGAAAGCATGCTAAAAGAGAGGAAAGATAAGTGCAGGAGTATCCGGCTGAAATCAACCCAATGGAAAAGAGGAGGATGAGGATTATGTTGTCACAAGAGTAAAATGCTTTACTCAATTAAGTAAGGGCAACTTGATTGAAACAGCCGGTGCCTGTACAGTATGTGCCTAGGATCTAGACCCTAGCCTTTTAGGCCAGGGTGAGAGATCTGTGGGTTGTACTGTGGCTCTAATACTCTTTCCCAGTTTTACGGTTTATTACAGTAAAGTGTGATTATGATATGAATTCAGAGCTCACATGGCGACAATGCCTGTCTGAGGTACACAACCTATTCACACGTAGTTGCTCGTGAATTTTTAAAAATTCTAATGCGTGCTCTAGGCTAAGAAACACGACGAGAAAAAGACTTTCCTGCTCTTGTATTTCAGAGTACTGCAGACACAGATGGTAGACCAAGAAGTCAGGGTAAAAGAAGGCAGAGAAAGAAACTAAGTTGAGAAGTTTGAAATAAAAAATATTTAACTAAACAACCCATTTATCCACCCATATCTTTTAGAAGCGATGAAACTTACAAATCCTTCTGTTATTTTACTTTGAACACAACTCCAAGGTGCTCTCTGACAACTCTTAGCCTCCTGTCACTTCCCCGCCCTCCGTTTTTTGAATGCCAAGTTATTGATGCCAAGTACAATAAGCAGTATTTCAGTCCTGACTGATATGAATTTCCAGGCTACGTACACAAGTTAATCCTTGCTTTCAGCACAGACCACTGGCCTAGTGGCTATGGCAAGTGACTGGGCCCTGGATGGTTGGTGGTTCAGGCCCCGGTGTAGCCACGATAAGATCCGCCCAGCCCTTAAGCAAGGCCCCACATTACTCCAGGGGGGATTGTCCCCTCCTTAGTCTCATCAACTCTGAGGTGCTCTGGAGAACAGCGGCAGCTAAATAACAAATACTTATGATTCATTATTAAAGGAGATACAGTTATTATTTCACCGGTCATTTAAATTAAGACAAGCTAGAACTCTGTCACAGGTCTTCTGCTTCTTTCACGTAATCATTATGTACATTTTATCTTTTACAGAAACCTCCACAGCCAGGTAAAGGTTACCATCTGGTGGCCAGAGGAGGAATGTTAACTGCTCACCTGACTTGGCTGGAAACAGTTTGTGCTTTATTACTTTGATTTGTGTACGCCTTTAAGACTTTACATTTCATGCAACATAACAATTCTGTTGTTAAGCTTAATCAAATACTGTAAAATTGTTATGTAAATGTTATATTTGTACATTGTCAGCACACTCATAAAAACAGCTGCATACTTTAGTTTTCCTTTTCTTCTATTCCATCAGAATAAATGCACACTGTCAAAGCCTTTGTGCCTTTGAGATACAGACACACAGTAGGGGCTGAGCAGACCCAAACTTTGCAGAGGCTTCGTTATAATTCTCCGAGAAGAACTCGGATTCCAGTTTCTATCCCGGCCATTGTCTGACAGCTCACGCTGTCCTTCACACGCAGTGGCAATGGATTTCTTTCCAGGGAAAGAAGCCTTTTGAAAGTCGAGATATGCAACGGAGAGAGAAGGAGGGAAGAAGGAAAGAAGAGTTTTGAAGGGACTTGAAATAGCCATGAAAATATAGGAGAGCCCAAACTCTCTTCCACACAATAATATACAATAAACTATACTTCCACACAACAATAGACAACCCGACAGATGAGATTTCACTTGAAAAAAAGAATTTATCTTCACTCAGAAGTGGAAGCAAAGGGATTTAAGCGTCTCTGTAGATGTGCGAGTTCAACCATGGCCTTTCTTTAGTCCAGAGTCCAGTGTATCCAGAAACATCAGCTGTGCTTTTGAGACACTTGGTTATGATCAGGATGGAGATTGTGAGGCAAAGGCTTTTCAGACAGTAACTGTGTTCAGTAGGCTTCATATTTTTCTCAGACTGCTTGAATTGTGACCGTGTTGTACAAATTGGACGAAGGTTTACATGCTGTTTAGCTCTGTTTGAAATTATGAGTATTGATGTCTCTTCGTATTGCAGTGATGTCACCAGTGATGAATCCTCTGTAAATATGCCGCCCCAAGGGGACAGTACTGTTTTGTTGTTTTAAATGCTCTGACAAATAACTAACATTGCCGGTTAACACTTTACTAATTAATAATAATAATAATTTAGTTATTTAGCTGACGTGTTTATCAAAAGCGACTTACAGTTGATTTGACTAAACAGGGGACTGTTTGGGGTGAGGAGCCTTGCCCAAGGTCCATGACAACAGATGCACAGCTCTTGTAAGGGCTTAGACCACCAACCTTCTGGGTCTCAGGCACGTACCTCAGCCTCTGGGCTACAGGTTGCCCCCCTAGAGTCAGTTCATCTGTTTTAGCAGAATTCGCTAAGAAATTAATATTGGGCAAAGTAGTTGAAAACACACATGCAAACATGCCTACATAGAAATGAAGTGTTCACTGAAATAAGCCAAAGGATTGAGTCAACCACTGATTGCTGAAAGGATTAGATGCTTCAGTAAAAAAAACACCCGTCCAGTAGCATGCTAGTGCTGTAATGTTAATGGAAATATATAACGTAAGTACTTTATCAACACAAGAGACATTCCCTTCTCACAAAAGGAGAAAGTGAGGACAGTGGAGAAGGAACACAGACCTGGTGCGAGTGGGTTCGAGGCCGGGGCCCGGCCTGGTTTGAAAGGCGGGAAGGCAGGGCCGGGCTCTAACGCGCGAGCCGGCGGCCGGCATAATGATGCGAGGCCGCACGGTGAGCGTGGGAGAAGGCGCTCCAGGTTTCAATGAGTCCCGAGCAACAGGGCTTCCACTGGCTTTGACCTGCTCAATTCAATAACGATCTCACGGCCGGGCCCTCCCCCACCACACCAGCCCCTTTCATCCGCTTCCTTTGCAGTCGGAATGAAAGGCAGTTCTCATGACTCGGTGGAATCAAGGCTGCGAAAGGCGCGGAAAGGGAAAGAGTCCTTGCCACCACCTGACAGACAGCAAAGGACAAAGATTAAAAACCCACCGCAGCAGGAGGAGAGAGAAGAAGAAGAAAAAAAAACGGTCCAAAGGAGTTCCTTCTTTTAATCTTATCTAAATTGGAGTGACGTGTAAAAAGGTCTTAAGTTTCTGCAGCCACATTGCAGCTCAGGCTCTTTGTAGATGCTTTTAATGGCCTAATCCATGTCATGCACACCACTGACAGGACCTTGAGAGCAGACAGGAAGTGAACTCCCTTCTTGGTGTGCAGGGAGGGAAGGAAGCTTCCCCATTAAGTGTTTAGCGTTCAACAGGATGAAAGGGAAATTGCGCTTGGTTAGACATGCCGTTATCTAGCTGCTAGGGTAACATTTCGCGACTGCGTGTTGTCTAAGGGTCATTGAGTCCTGGATTTTGGTCCTGGGGATAGGATGATCTGGGTCCCTGGTGTTGCACTGTTGTACCCATGGGCACTAAACTGTGCCATGCTTCACCTGTTTTTATGAAAATCAAGTTGTCTGAGATTATTAAATACTAATTTATAGCCATTAAACAGGTAGTGAATACAAAATGGAAGCAAAAGATTTAAGCCACTTAATAGGGTGTTGGGCTATCGCAGTGGTTAATTATAATCACAGCTCTCAGCCAAGGTATTTTACAAAAATATTTACATTAACAAGCTCCACCTAATCAAGTGGTCACTGAGTGAATCTCACAAACCCGTTAATGATCAAGAAGCATGATGTGAACAGACACTGGGGTGAACGCACAAGTTGTATATATATATGATGTATACAATTAGAATAGCAATGGTGGCTCTAGGTTTTCAGTCTGGTGTTGAGTCTAACATGCAAATTCTTGCTGTGAGAATCCTGATCAATTTAAAGTGTACTCAATTTGAAGAGCCGGGCATACGCTCCGTTTCAATAGCTGAGCTTAAAAAAAAGAAGCTTGGAGCTTCAGCTGGAACTTGATCTGAAAAAGGTCTGAGGAGACCAATCCATTGCAATATCGATCACTGCTAAGTTCATTGAGACTGCTCAATATCTTCATAGTACATAACTGGATATTTTGTAAATTGTACTGTACATTTAGAATCCATCCATGACTAGATCAAAACAGAATATATTCATATAATCCGTTAATTTCAACATCAGGGTCTTTTTGATTGAGCCTAATTTTTGCCCATATTATGTGTGTTGTTTTGACTGATCAACTTCTAGATTTTGATTAACAAAATCTGTCAAAACAACACACCAGAGGCACATCGGCTGTCTGCCAGCATGAACCATGGACCACAAGCCAAAGCAATTCATAAGGTTTGTGTTAAGCAGCTGAGCTTATTATTTTCAATAAAAAATATATATATAATATATATATATATATATATATATATATATATATATATATATATATATATATATATTTAAAAGCACTTGATGCAAAAAGAAAAGAGCCACTCAGTCAGCTGAGAGAACTGTCATCTCTCCACATGCCTTAAATAGAAGAAACTCCCAAATAACCAATAAGCATCCCTGCTGAAAAAGAAAACAGCTCAAGCTAGGTTTTAAAACAGCTGGTAGCTGGTTCAGACCAGCTCCCAGCTCCACATGGTTTGACCAGCTCAAGCTATGTTTTGAAATAGTCAAGCTACCAGCACTAGCTGGTTGACCAGCTCATACCCAGCTGGACCAGCTTGGCCATGCTGGTTGACCCGCTTATGACCAGCTAGACCAGCTCAATTTTCAAGAGGGTAAAGCTGGCATAGTGGGATTTTACAGCAGGGATGATAAGTACCCTGTCTGAAGCTGTAGCTGGGCCTTGAGCCTCACTCTGGATCACCGCCATGCCAACTAAACCGGACCCCTCAGTCTACTGCACTTTCCATAAAGTATGAAATACTAATATGAAAATTGGACAAAGTTGAAAGTTAGACACATACACCCACGAAGGAGCTGGCCAAAGCAGGGAGATTAACTTCCCAATAATTTGCTACAGAAATGCTCATTTCTCAAGGGTTCTGCTGAAGAGCATCAACGTGCCAGGGAGAAGGAGAAAAAAGAAATCTGTGTACTTGTTGCAGTTTAGTAACAGCCATCACAGGCAGCTTAACAGGATTTGCCATGACTTCAGAGAATGTTCCTGTTTGCCGTCCTCTAAAGAATGCAATCCAGCAATTAAGCAGGGTTTCCCAGGTCTTGTCTCATTCCTTATCACTGAGCCATTACACATGCCGGATGGAGACGACTGCCATTGTAATGCCTTTTAAACATCAAAGACACTTTCAAAATCACGGCTTTTCATTCTATTTTTAATATCATTTAGGAGTCATAGGCTTCAGGGCAAAACATTTACTTGAAGGATGGAAGTCCCCCTGGGCCCAAGGTGAAGCTCAATACCTTTCCTCGGTCCTTACACGCATTTGCATTTTTATGCCAATACCTTCTGAGAGTTTTTTGTCATTAATTCACAAAATGGATGTCCTTCGTCAGAGGAATGAAATAAAAAAATTAAATTAAAATTTTAAAAAATAATCTACAAACAGAATGTGTGATTTAGATGTGAACAGTGAGGGGGTAACACTTAAATAAACCAGGGCACCAATGGCTGATTCTGGGTATCACGGGTATTTAAAACACACCACATAAAAGATTGCATTCTGAACTCATGCCAGTAGGTGGCAGTGCAATGTCAATTCAACCATTTCTATGAAAAATCTTCTAAAGTTGACCTTTTCTTTTTTTTCTGAATTGTGCAACAAAATAATAAATGGAAAAAAAAAATTGTGCCTAAACATGAGATTCCATTGAGTTAGGCTGATTCAAATCAAGATAATCATGCTGCAATATATAAGCAACATCATTTTGCACACAGTTTTCCCTTTCTTTCCCCAAACAATTTTAGACATGCATTAAGTCACTCAAAAACCTAGGTTTGTTCATGAATAAACTGATGAAATTCCACACCGTCTTAATATAACCTGAAAGAGAAGTGCGCAGGCGTTAGCAGGCGCTATCCTGAGACATACCCAATCCTCTGTTTCATTACGTCTTTATCTTTTTAACACGGAGCATACTTGTTACTGAGCTTGCGAAAATAGTGTGTGATTCGTGACCTTTTTCCGCTCTTGTCAATTTCTGCTCTTGGTAACCGAAATTGGCAAATGCACATCCAATGAACCTTTCACTGTGCAATACTGACACCTTGTGAGTCTTTGGGGAAAGTTGTTTATGGAGTACAAAAAAACATTTCTACCTGCTCCACACAACACATCATACAGTTTCAAAACGCATTTTAGTTTTCCTTTCCCTTTTATTTTCTGTGCCATTTTCCACAGCAGGTTAATAACCTATAAGGGAAACAAATACCTTAGGTATGGACTCAGGCAATAATAAAAAAAAATGTTAAAAAAAATAAAATGACTTGATAGAAATGAGTTATTTCAGCAGTTACAGGGCATTGGACTGGGGACCAGAGAGAGCAATAATGCCCATGCTGACAGGCCAGGCCCTGTCAGTGTATCCCCTGAATAACTGCAGCTAATGAAATTCAGTTCAATAGTCTCTATGCAAAATGTAGGCCGTCTCTGCTCTCAACCTCAGTCGCACTGTGGGTCAATGTTGGTTACGCTGCCTGCTGTTTCTCATGAAGGCAGAGGTTGTCAGGCTCGGGGTTTTCGGTTAAAAAGGCAAAATTCCACAGGCGGCGTTTTATGGGCGTCAATTTATGCGAATCACAAATTTTGTAAATGCGCCTTCGATGTACAATTACTATTTATCAACATACACACGTGGATACGAAAAAAGCTGTGTCTATGCCTGTTTCATAAATCTGGCCAAGTTGTTAGTTTGTTAACGACCATACATTTGCACACGGTTTTCCAAAAATATTGATAAATGAGGCCCAAATGAGAACACATTTCAAGTGTCACCTTCGATACTTTAGCATGTGGCTAAAGTAGCCCAGGCTACAGTAAATCCCAAATTGTGTCCGGGATTCTATTTGAAGCCGGGCCTCGGATAATAGCTGGGGGCGTGGTCGATTGACGGTGTTCCTGATTAGCCTACACTAATTGCTTTCTGAATGGTTACAGGAAGTGTTGAACAGTGTTGGCCCACTTTAAGTGTAGCCTTTTACTTTATGTCTAAGAATAAAATTCGACAACAGAAGCCTAATAAGGCCTGCCTCGAATACAAGCCTGCCCCAAATAAGGGCCTGTGCTTTGTACAGCCTAAGTAAATAAAAGACCCCGGCCACAATTTGAGGATTTACGGTACATGGTTAAACAACTTTAAGCACTTGAAGCTATGCACTGTGTGTAAATAATGTCTCGGGAACACTTAAATGTTCAATACTAGCATATTAAGCATCGAAATAGGCCTTTGTGCGCGATCACTGCAGGTACCTTTAAAGGAGCGCTCGTTTCAGTTGAGATTATTTGTATTAAATGCTTAAATTATGTGTGTAAGCATTTTTTTTTAGCACCATCAGTGTATCCATTTCCTAAATATGGGGTAAGACTTCTCAGTGCAAACACATTCAGTGATGTGTTTCCGAGAAGGGTGCTCAAACTCCACCCCTGAATGCTGATTGGTTTATGGGCGGCCGCCCATCCAGACGATCACATGACACTGTCATAAAAATAGGGTAACATTAGCATACGAATATGACATAGCCTAATTTGCCTGGCATAGCGGACAGCTCTGATTAGAAGACATTAGTGACACCAGTCAGCTATGATAACTGGGCTACTTACATGAATTGGAAATGCATTGCATAGTAGTGTATGTTGCACGCATTGACATTTGTTGGATATTTTAGTGACATGGTATAATGTTATTAGAATTTGTAACATGTGACAGTTCCATATCCATTGGAATGGGAAGGCCATGCAGGTGACTTCGTCACACCCAATAAACTTTAATATGGGCTAAAAGCACTCATGCTTACTGAAAAAACAAGGTTCTAAAAGTAAAACATGGGATGTGCTCTCGCCTAAGGTACCAAACGTGCCAGAACCACCACTGATAGTCACACCAAAAAACATATTTTATTTGACATCAAATTGAGGCAATGTGTACAATCAATGCTTTTAATACAATGGAAGTACTACAATACTAATCAAAGTATGTTGTAAACATTACATTCAGTAACTGAGAATAAATTGATCAATTATATTTGCTCAATAGAATAAGTACTTGAATCCATTTTTCAAACTGATGTTACAGCAACATTGATATCCTTCAATTGATGCTTCATTTGGTGAAATCGATCAGCACGTTCTTATCTCTGATGGAAGCGAGCTGTCAAACATTGTATATCGAAATGCAGAAGGTTCTGAAAAACAAAACACAAAAAACAACAACATTAAACATTACAATGTCAAGAGGAAAACAGTATTTTTGCATTTAAAGTAAATATATGTAAATATATTGTATAAACCGAACTGATTAAATTATTATAAAAGATTTAGTAAAAGTGGTTAAAGTTCATTTCTATCTGTATTTAAGTTTGGTTTTGTGAAACTAACCGTCATAGCACGCGGGGATCGTCAGTTCTCCATCGATGCACTGGGTGACCACAGGATATCCACAGTCCTTTTCCCTGTTTTTGCAATAGACTGCCAAACGCTCAGAGTGCAGGACTCTATTGGGCTTGAAGTCCTCAATCCATATTTTTCGGTTGTTGTAGAAGATCCGTCCTCTCTTAATTCCAACGGTACAGGGAGCTGGGGGGGGCGGGGGGGTTAAAGGTTTATTGTCCATACCCGACCTACTGAAGTACATGTACACTCAGTTAAAAACCCACGGGCCAACTTTCACATTCTCCTTCAACTGGCAGACCCACCTCGACACACAGGCTTGCTTGACCAATATCCTGATTTTTGACACTCAACCTCCTTGGGACCATCCAGAACATAGTTTGCATAGCATCCATATCTGACTTCCTCTGTGTAGCCATGTTCCCGAATTGCAGCGACTATAAGGAATCCGTTTGGTATAGCTGACGGGGGTTGACATGTCACGACTGTGAAGTATGACACAAATGGAAATCATTATTGACTGTAATTCAAGCCTACAGCAAAAACAGATTTATTCAGTATGGGCATATGTTTCACGAGGGTGCTGTGTTTCTTGATTAAACATAAATATTTGCCACTATTGCCCTGTAATGGCACGAAGAATGAGCTGTGTAAAGTATTCTGTACAACTGATTGTTACAAAGTGTTAATATTCTTTGTCTCCTGGTCTTCCAGTCTTTAAAGTTCATAAATATGGAGGTCAAGGGTAGCAATGCAACACTTTCTCATCAGAATATAAGACAAAATAAAATACAGTGATGATTGGTATTTTGTTACCTTATTAAAAATTGTGATGTAAAAAGAGTTCTTACAATGTTTCTATTCGTGGATAATGTGAATGTTTAGTCCCTTTGGTCATAGAATACAGTACTTATCAAACTAAGAGTATTGAATGTATAGTGACTGGCAGTTAGAAAAAGCATTTCCTGCCACACATAATCTCTTGTAAACCTCCTGTCTTCACCAATCCCGTCTTGTCCTGTTCCACTTACGCCGACATTCTGGAGGCTCGGTCCAGCTCCCATCGGGCCTGCAGAACCCGACCTCATTGCCGAAAAGGACCAATGGCGGGAAGCATTCATACGTCACACTGTCTCCAAACAAGCTACTGGAATAGCTTAACCTAGCATATTTGGGGTTTTTAGGCAGGCCACAAACTACCGCTGAAAGAAGGAAGGAGATACACAAAACAATTATAATCCATTACCTGTACTCACGTCATAACTGTCTTATTTCCACAGTATTTGCATGTAATTAATAAACAGTGCTCTTGAACACTGATATTTCAGCTTTGCTTTTGTGGAGGTGCCGTTGTATGGTCACTTTTTCAAAACTGTTTTGAGCTTGTAAGGAGATAAAGCTTTACCAGTGATTGGCAGCCCTACTACACACTTCCTCATTCCTCTCATTGGTGCTCTGCATGGCAGCCAATCGCCGTTGGTGTGTGAGCGCGTGTATGAATGGGTGAATGCGAAGCATTGGGTACAGCGCTTTGGATAACGTGCTGTATCCAATGTATAAATGCCAACCATTTTCCATTCACCATGTACCGTCCTTTATACTTTTTGGCGAAATTGAATTTATGCGAATTTACAGCTGACTACAGCCTCTGTACCTGGGCTAATCTCCTAGGCCTTCCACCCTGGTGCAAAATCCAGCTATGACCAACTTGAAATACCAGCTGTTTCAAAACATAGTTTGACCTGGTCAAACCATGTTGAGTATGGGGCTGGTCTAACCGGTCAACCAGCTACCATCCATTTCAAAACCTAGCTTGAACTGTTTTGTTTAGCCGGGTATCTTCATATTCCAGGTAATGAGAGGTACATACGTTCACACACTGGCAGTGGATTGCTCCAGGTACCATCATGTAAGCATTCACTGGTGATGGCTCCATGGAGGATGTATCTACAAAACAGATAGAACATATTTCCAACCCAAACTAGTGCAAACAGCCGAGTACAGTATGAAATAGACACATCAGTCATCTCCAAAACAATAGCAACCAGTGGCAGGTGGTTGTTGAGAGTATATTATAACAACTGAATGACATCTGAAACCTAGAGAATATAGAGATGTAAAATGGCTAGAGTTACTCCATGTAAATAAGTGGAATGGTCATTTTAATACAGAATGTGATGCAAGTGATGTTTCCCTTACCCTTCATTGCAGGCGTAGTTGATGATGCTCTGGAACAAGTTGTCATCAATGTGAATCTTGCCATTTAACAAAGGACCAGGGTTGGAGCAGCGTTGCCCTGAGATCGCTGTATAAATGGTAAATGGTAAATGGTTGGCATTTATAAAGCGCCTTTATCCAAAGCGCTGTACAATTGATGCTTCTCATTCACCCATTCATACACACACTCACACTCACACACTAACGGCGATTGGCTGCCATGCAAGGCGCCAACCAGCTCGTCAGGAGCATTTGGGGATTAGGTGTCAGGGACACTTCGACACAGCCGGCAACCCTCCGACTGCCAGACGACTGCTCTTACGGCCTGAGCCATGTCGCCCCGTATACCCATCTATACAGCGGAGGAAGACTTCCTGACCCACTTCATAAACACGTTGGAAGTCACTATGCTCAATGCTGGGCCCCACAAGAGGACGGCTGCAAACTGAAAAACATGCAAACCTGCACGTATTAAGTTACAGATAGTGTATCGTATGTTTATCACATATTCATCAGATATACTATATGAGAAACCGAAATAAGCTAAACAAAACAGTACTAAAACTATTATACATGCTATTATAATACATACTACTGCATACATACAAAGGTTGCAATTGCTTCAAAGAGTAACATTCATTCATGATCCTAACCCGCTTATCCTGAACAGGGTCGCAGGGGGGATGGAGCCTATCCCAGCATACATTTGGCGAAAGGCAGAAATACACCCTGGACAGGTCACCAGTCCAGCGCAGGACACACACACCATTCACTCACACACTCATAAACTCATACCTACGGGCAATTTAGACTCTCCAATCAGCCTAACCTGCATGTCTTTGGACTGTGGGAGGAAACCGGAGTACCAGGAGGAAACCCACGCAAGCACGGGGAGAACATGCAAACTCCGCACAGAGAGGCCCCGGCCGACGGGGATTCAAACCCAGGACCTCCTTGCTGTGAGGCGGCAGTGCTACCCACTGCACCATCCGTGCCGCCAAAAACTTTTTTATGCTTTAAACATAAGGCCTTTCTACAGATCTACCATGATGATTTTGCAGTGCTGAGCGGTAGCTTACCTTCCCCGGGTGTCACCAAAGTGTATGAAGACAGCTGACAAAGCAGCAACAGCAAAAAGCCTCCGCGCATTTTGGGTGATTGATAGAGCGAACTCCTGCTCGGCGGTGAGTGCATATATATCTGAAGTACAAAGTTAGCGACTGCTGTTTGTTGTTTGCAGAGTAAACACAGAAGAGATAGCAGATAAATCGCGTAATTGCTGGGAACTTTAGCTGAATAGCCAGGGTCGATAATCATAGCGCCCTCCCCTATTAAATTCAAATATTGTGTTTGCCTTTACATGATGTTTTTGTTTTTTGACTGCACATGGTCTATCCTACCATGCTATGCGGATGATACCCAACTCTTCATCTCATTCCCACCATCTGATACACAGGTTTCAGCCCGTATCTCTGCTTGCCTAAGTGACATCCAGAGCTGGGTGGACAACCACCATCTAAAGTTCAACCCAGGTAAGACTGAAATGATATTCATCCCTGCCATTACTTCTCCCCATCTGGATCTCTCCATTTCCCTAGGGGATACTACACTTACCCCATCACCCAGTGCAAGGAACCTCGGCGTGGTGATGGACAGCAGACTGTCCCTCTCCGAGAACATTGCGGCGGTGACCCGGTCAAGCAGGTTCTTCCTATACAACATACGGAGAATCCGCCCCTTTCTCACCCCCTACTCGACCCAGCTCCTGGTCCAAGCGATGGTTCTGTGCCACCTGGATGACTGCAATTCCCTCTTGGCTGGCCTCCCAGCGTCCACCATCAGACTCCTCCAATTTATCCAGAATGCAGCAGCTCGCCTGGTCTTCAACCTTCCCAAATACTCACATGTCACCCCCCTGCTTACTTCCCTCCACTGGCTGGTCATGGCTCGCATCAAATTCAAAACATTGGTGCTAGCCTTCCAAGCAGTTAAGGGGTCTTCCCCAGCTTACCTTCAAAAAAGTCATCAGACTCTACACCCCTGCCAGACCTCATCGTTCAGCCTCCACAGGCCGCTTGGCACCTCCCTCTGTCCGAACTTCCACCTCACGCTCACGACTACTGTCTGTTCTGGCTAACTCCCCGTTGAGGTCAGAACTGTAGAATCTCTTCCCACCTTCAAGCGCAAACTGAAGACGCACCTCTTCAAGCAGCACCTCTCCCCGTCCCTCCCTACCTCCCTGTGAACCTTAATTGTTGTCTTTCTGTGATTTACTTTTTTGTGTATCAGTATTTTTAGTTTGGCTAGGTAAGCAGTGTTTGGCTAGTTAAGGGGTTTTCTCATACTTTGTTTGTTTGTTTGTTTGTTTGTTTAAAAAAAATATATATACATATATATATTCAACTAGGCCATGGTCCTTTTCTTTTTCTTTTCTTGTGCAGGTAGCAGTTGAAATCGTACTTCCCTCTAGGGTCTTTCAGCGCACTTATCCCTGGTTATGGGTATGCACTTTGTTGTACGTCGCTCTGGATAAGAGCGTCTGCCAAATGCCTTTACTGTAATTGGAAATGCATTGCATAGTAGTGTATGTTGCAGGTGTAAAACCCCACGCTAACCCAACGACGGAATTTAGCGAGGGCTGAAGGTATCAGCGTGCTCGTCCTTCTGGTGTTGCTGAAAGAATACTAGTAGGGTTAACAATTAGTGGCCCCTAAGCAGAGAGTCTAGATCAGCCAATAAATAAACCATGATACAAAGACAGTAGTACCACTCTGCCTTCCGCTCTTTACTGGTCCGGGCTGACCAAGAATCTCCCCAATAGGGCCAAAAGATTCACCTTCATTTATCTGACTCCATTTTAGAATAATAATTTATTCGTTATCCACATTAGGTAGATTTCTTATTGATAATTTTGACTTGATCGCTATAGGAATCCTGTACTGAGATTTACTCTCCGAACAGTCCTCTGCTGGTACCGCCGCATGTCACATTGAGCGTTATGTACACGTCTCACAAACTGACTAGCTATCTGTCGTCATCACAGAGGTCGCAGGAGTAGCTACTCTTGGGTATATCTGTTTACAGCCTAGGGACCCAAGCAGACCAACCTAGCTACGGCTGTGCTCGACATGAATGAACTACCACGCGGAGGCGAGGGATTTACCATCATTGGTCTATGGGTGCTATACGCTGTGATACATTAAGCGTAAATATTCATCCTCCCTAGACCAGTTCGAGGGGGTAAACCAAGCATTCCCTGTATAACTTTGAGTGTCAGTAAGCGAAACCACACAGATCAAGTTTTAACAATTTATTTTACCAGGCAGGTTACATACACGTAATTACATACTAGTTCCAAATCAAAAAACATTACAACAGAAACCAAATTACGGAGTCTTAAAAGTCATACCTGGTAATAAAAGCTACATACGGGAGTCTGGCTACAGACACCCTGTACATAGAAATTACGTGCACTGTGTGCACGGGAGGCTGATTGCATTCTCCCAGATTGCTTAGTTTGCTGTCCTTAAATCCAAAATCTGGCCTTTGATGTTAACCCTAAAAATGGGTCACCCATCTGTAATTTGGAGCCACGCCTCCCCAGGAAGCGCAGGGGGGTTGAGGCACATGGTTTTCACTGGGGCAGAGCTCCACACAGTTTTTCTCTGGTTCCTGGTTGGTTATGATGTCCAGGGTTTGCTGTTGCAGAAATAAAACCATTGCACCAGTCGCACTGAAACAATCAGAATAATACCAAACATGAATATTATCTAAACTGACTTTGTCATGAAACATCCAATGCTGTACACATCATTTAGTGACTGAGTAAAGAGGGAGAGAGCAATAAAAGGGGGTTCAGGAGAAGGTCAGGGCCTAACAGGCCGTGCCCTCTGAAACCTTCCCTTGCCGTAAAGGATGTTGCCCCATCGTAACGAGTTTTACGGCTGGAGGCCTGAGTCTTCCCCCACAGGCTCCTGCCCGTATGGGTGCGGAGATAGTGGGGGTTAATGGTGCATGCTCCTGGGTTAAATTACTTTACAGCCACATTTTGCCACAATACCAGAAGAAGCCAGCAAGGTGACCAGCCCTGAGTGATAATGCCAGATTTCCGCCTTACACAGGCATTGATATTCTTTTTTGGATATGTTAGCTGTGAAAAATATATATACACACCAGCTCAATCTGTTATAAGAAATTAATGCACACCCACGTGACACTTCTCGGCCTTTCAGAATTCCTTATTTGCTGTAGGTGGTCGCTTATTTTTCAGTGACATGGTATAATGTTATTAGAATTTGTAACATGTGACAGTTCCATATCCATTGGAATGGGAAGGCCATGCAGGTGACATCGTCACACCCAATAAACTTTAATATGGGCTAAAAGCACTCATGCTTACCGAAAAAACAAGGTTCTAAAAGTTAAACATGGGATGTGCTCTCGCCTAAGGTACCAAACGTGCCAGAACCACCACTGATAGTCACACCAAGAAACATATTTTATTTGACATCAAATTGAGGCAATGTGTACAATCAATACTTTCAAAAATACAATGGAAGTCCTACAATACTAATCAAAGTATGTTGTAAACATTACATTCAGTAACTGAGAATAAATTGATCAATTATATTTGCTCAATAGAATAAGTACTTGAATCCATTTTTCAAACTGATGTTACAGCAACATTGATATCCTTCAATTGATGCTTCATTTGGTGAAATCGATCAGCACGTTCTTATCTCTGATGGAAGCGAGCTGTCATACATTGTATATCGAATTGCAGATGGTTCTGAAAAACAAAACACAAAAAACAACAACATTAAACATTACAAAGTCAAGAGTAAAACAGTATTTTTGCATTTAAAGTAAATATAGGTAAATATATTGTATAAACCGAACTGATTAAATAATTATAAAAGATCTAGTAAAAGTGGTTAAAGTTCATTTATATCTGTATTTAAGTTTGGTTTTGTGAAACTAACCGTCGTAGCATGCGGGGATCGTCAGTTCTCCATCGATGCACTGGGTGACCACAGGATATCCACAGTCCTTTTCCTTGTTTTTGCAATAGACTGCCACACGCTCAGAGTGCAGGACTCTATTGGGCTTGAAGTCCTCAATCCATATTTTTCGGTTGTTGTACAAGATCCGTCCTCTCTGAATTCCAACGGTACAGGGAGCTGGGGGGGGGGGGGGGGGGGGTTAAATGTTTGTTGTCCATACCCGACCTACATCATTTATTATACAGAATAATATGTTTTACTGGAATTTAGACCAAAGGGCCTTTTTAAATTGATGATAATTCATAGAAACATTTTAACACACTCCCACTGAAAGCTAGCTGAAACCAGCCCCGTCTCTGCTTTAGAATGCTTGTGAGCTATAGTACATGACTACTGAAGTACATGTACACCCAGTTAAAAACCCACGGGCCAACTTTCACATTCTCCTTCAACTGGCAGACCCACCTCGACACACGGGCTTGATTGACCAATTTCCTGTTTTTTGACACTCAACCTCCTTGGGACCATCCAGAACATAGTTTGGGGAGCATCCATATCTGACTTCCTCTGTGTAGCCATGTTCCCGAATTACAGCAAATACAAGGAATCCGTTTGGTATTGCTGTCGGGGGTGGACATGTCACGACTGTGAAGTAAGACACAAATGGAAATCATTATTGACTGTAATTCAAGCCTGCAGCAAACACAGATTTATTCAGTATGGGCATATGTTTCACGAGGGTGCTGTGTTTCTTGATTAAACATAAATATTTGCCACTATTGCCCTGTAATGGCATGAAGAATGAGCTGTGTAAAGTATTCTGTACAACTGATTGTTACATTTTGTTAATATTCTTTGTCTCCTGGTCTTCCAGTCTTTAAAGTTCATAAATATGGAGGTCAAGGGTAGCAATGCAACACTTTCTCCTCAGAATATAAGGCAAAATAAAATATAGCAATGTTTGGTAATAAAAATTGTGATGATAACATCATCTAAAGAGTTGTGAATGTGAATGTGAATGTTTAGTCCCTTTGGTCATAGAATACAGTACTTATCGAACTAAGAGTATTGAATGTATTGGGACTGGCAGTTAGAAAAAGCATTTCCTGCCGCACATAATCTCATGTAAACCTCCTGTCTTCACCAATCCCGTCTTGTCCTGTTCCACTTACGCCGACATTCTGGAGGCTCGGTCCAGCTCCCATCGGGCCTGCAGAACCCGACCTCATTGCCGAAAAGGACAAATGGCGGGAGGCATTCATACGTCACACTGTCTCCAAACAAAGTCGTATCGCCCACCACCCTGGAATAGCTTAGCCTAGCATATTTGGGGTTTTTAGGCAGGCCACAAACTACCGCTGAAAGAAGGAAGGAGATACACAAAACAATTATAATCCATTACCTGTACTCACGTCATAGCTGTTTTATTTCCACAGTATTTGCATGTAATTAATAAACAGTGGTCTTGAACACTGATATTTCAGCTTTGCTTCTGTGGAGGTGCCGTTGTATGGTCACTTTTTCAAAACTGTTTTGAGTTTGTAAGGAGATAAAGTTTTACCAGTGATTGGCAGCCCTACTACACACTTCCTCATTCCTCTCATTGGTGCCCTGCATGTCAGCCAATCGCCGTTGGTGTGTGAGCGCGTGTATGAATGGGTGAATGCGAAGCATTGGGTACAGCGCTTTGGATAACGTGCTGTATCCAATGTATAAATGCCAACCATTTGCCATTTACCATGTACCGTTCTTTATACCTTTTGGAGAAATTGACTTTACGCAAATTTACAGCTGACTACAGCTTCTGTACCTGGGCTAATCTCTGCCACACCCTAGGCCTTCCACCCTGGTGCAAAATCCAGCTAAGACCAACTTGAAATACCAGCTGTTACAAAGCATAGTTTGACCTGGTCAAACCATGTTGAGTATGGGGCTGGTCTAACCGGTCAACCAGCTACCATCCGTTTCAAAACCTAGCTTGAGCGGTTTTGTTTAGCCGGGTATCTTCATATTCCAGGTAATGAGAGGTACATACGTTCACACACTGGCAGTGGATTGCTCCAGGTACCATCATGTAAGCATTCACTGGTGATGGCTCCATGGAGGATGTATCTACAAAACAGATAGAACATATTTCCAACCCAAACTAGTGCAAACAGTCGAGTACAGTATGAAATAGACACATCAGTCATCTCCATAACAATAGCAACCAGAGACAGGTGGTTGTTGAGAGTATATTATGACAACTGAATGACATCTGAAACCAAGAGAATATAGAGATAAAAAACGGTTAGAGTTACTCCATGTAAATAAGTGGAATGTTCATTTTAATACAGAATGTGATGCAAGTGATGTTTCCCTTACCCTTCATTGCAAGTGTAGTTGATGATGCTCTGGAACAAGTTGTCATCAATGTGAATCTTGCCATTTAGCAAAAGACCAGGGTTGGAGCACCGTTTTGCTGAGCAGTGTAGGAATGTATTTGATTCGGTCATCAGTTGTCATAAACAAAAATATAAATATAATATGTACAATACAAATCGAGACCTTAGAATTATAAGGTTTGAACTGAAAGTTTTGTTTAAAGAAATTAGTGCCGTGAATGTCAGTATTAGTGTCAGAAATATTAGCGCACTACATATATGTGCAAAGTTTTTTACAAAGAAACACAAAAATACTGTTTAAGGTCGTACCTGCTTGGAGCCCGTTCACTTCGGACTCTTTGAAGCTCTCAAAACCACTCATAACGCAGATAGAACCTTATAATTCCAAGGTCACTAAATAGCAATACAAGTAGCAGCAAAAACGGGTTTCCCTTTAAGCGTCAGTACTTACGCTCGCACGTGAATGTCAATGAACTCCACCTCCCACTGGCGCTGCACACTATTTTGCGTTGCCCTGATATCGCTGTATACCCGTCTCTACAGCGGAGGAAGACTTCCTCACCCACTTCATAAACACGTTGGAAGTCACTATGCTCAATGCTGGGCCCCACAAGAGGACGGCTGCAAACTGAAAAACATGCAAACCTGCACGTATTAAGTTACAGACAGTTTATCGTATGTTTATCACATATTCATCAGATATACTATAAGAGGAACCGAAATAAGCTAAACAAAACAGTACTGAAACAATACTATTATACATGCTATTATAATACATACTACTGCATACATACTAATAATACATATAAAGGTTGCAGTTGCTTCAAAGAGTAACAATTACAATAAATAACATGTAAATAAATGCAGCACTGATATTGTCACTGACTCGGTCAGAATAACATGTTTTTAAAGTTAGACGTAAGTTAAAATGCATTTCTGACATAGCATACTGCATTCAACTGCATTGAACTTCTGGTTTAGTTTAATTTCGGTAAATTACATATTCATAACCCAAGCGTCAATTAAAAGCCTCTAAATCAGGGGTCACCAACCTTTTTGAAACTGAGAGCTACTTCATGGGTACTGATTCATACTAAGGGCTACCAGTTTGTTTTGTCACGCGCACAATACTGACCTTTGAACTAGAGTAGGTCAGAGTTCACCTAAACTTATCTAAACTTCATGTATAATAAACATATTTTTAAGATATTGTCATTTTTAAATCTATATGAATGCAAGTGTGATTAAAATAAAATAGCAACAGAATAAAATTAAATTTTAGATGCAGCTCACTAGTGAGTTGTGCTATTTTTAGAACAGGCCTGCGGGCGACTCATGTGGTCCTTGGGGGCGACCTGGTGCCCGCGGGCACTGTGTTGGTGACCCCTGCTCTAAATGCTGCTTTTCAAAAACGAAACTGAAGTTCTTCTGTGAAGTATTACATTATTTTTCAAAAAAATCAACAATTACATACATAATAAAGGTATTGTTTTGGAAACGTCAACTTTTTCAGAAAATGTATCAATTTGTTCGAATGCATTGGATCGGCTATCTGTGATTTGACTCTTCTGATGTAAAAGACAAAATCAATCACTAAACCTGCAGTACAAGAGTTGCCTTTAAAATAGCAAATGGTAACATAATTATTTATATACTATTTACTAGCCTATATGTATATAGTATATGCGGTGTGCACGAAACTTTACATAAGCAATATTTTGTTATTTATGCAAAGCGACTTAGAGTTGATTAGATTAACCAGGGAACAACCCCCCTGGAGCAATGCGGGGCCCAACAGCTGTGTACGGATCTTATTGTGGCTACACCGTGGATTGAACCACAAACTTTCCGAGTCCCAGTCACAAAGCTTAGCCACTTAGCTGCCCATATACGTATTTATGGTTGGTGGGTTACCATTGCTGACACAGGATACCTAATAGATTACTGAGTGGCACTAGGGCAAAGGCTATCTCGCCTCAACGAATGCAAACCGAATGAAGATTTTCTGCTTCAACTTTTTTATGCTTTAAACATAAGGCCTTTCTACAGATCTACCACGATGATTTTGCAGTGCTGAGCGGTAGCTTACCTTTCCCGAGTGTCACCAAAGTGTATGAAGACAGCTGACAAAGCAGCAACAGCAAAAAGCCTCGGCGCATTTTTGGTGATTGATAGAGCGGACTCCTGCTCGGCGGTGAGTGCACATACGGCATAGTAAAGCAGTACAAAGTTAGCAACTGCTGTTTGTTGTTTGCAGAGGAAACACAGAAGAGATAGAAGATAAATCGCGTAATTGCTGGGAACTTTTGCTAAATACCCAGGGTCGATAATCATAGCGCCCTCCCCTATTAAATTCAAATATTGTGTTTGCCTTTACATGATGTTTTTGTTTTTTGACTGCACATGGTCTATCCTACCACTGCTATGCGGACGATACCCAACTCTTCATCTCATTCCCACCATCTGATACACAGGTTTCAGCCCGTATCTCTGCTTGCCTGAGTGACATCCAGAGCTGGGTGGACAACCACCATCTAAAGTTCAACCCAGGTAAGACTGAAATGATATTCATCCCTGCCATTACTTCTCCCCATCTGGATCTCTCCATTTCCCTAGGGGATACTACACTTACCCCATCACCCAGTGCAAGGAACCTCGGCGTGGTGATGGACAGCAGACTGTCCCTCTCTGGAACATTGCGGCGGTGACCCGGTCAAGCAGGTTCTTCCTATACAACATTCGGAGAATCCGCCCCTTTCTCACCCCCTACTCGACCCAGCTCCTGGTCCAAGCGATGGTTCTGTGCCACCTGGACTACTGCAATTCCCTCTTGGCTGGCCTCCCAGCGTCCGCCATCAGACTCCTCCAATTTATCCAGAATGCAGCAGCTCGTCTGGGCTTCAACCTTCCCAAATACTCACTTGTCACCCCCCTGCTTACTTCCCTCCACTGGCTGCCGGTCATGGCTCCCATCAAATTCAAAACATTGGTGCTAGCCTTCCAAGCAGTTAAGGGGTCTTCCCCAGCTTACCTTCCAAAAAAATCATCAGACTCTACACCCCTGCCAGACCTCATCGTTCAGCCTCCACAGGCCGCTTGGCACCTCCCCCTCTCCGAACTTCCACCTCACACTCACGACTACTGTCTGTTCTGGCTAACTCCCCGTTGAGGTCAGAACTGTAGAATCTCTTCCCACCTTCAAGCGCAAACTGAAGGCGCACCTCTTCAAGCAGCACCTCTCCCCGTCCCTCCCTACCTCCCTGTGAACCTTAATTGTTGTCTTTCTGTGATTTACTTTTTTGTGTATCAGTATTTTTAGTTTGGCTAGGTAAGCAGTGTTTGGCTAGTTAAGGGGTTTTCTCATACTTTGTTTGTTTGTTCGTTTGTTTGTTTAAAAAAAATATATATACATATATATATTCAACTAGGCCATGGTCCTTTTCTTTTTCTTTTCTTGTGCAGGTAGCAGTTGAAATCGTACTTCCCTCTAGGGTCTTTCAGCGCACTTATCCCTGGTTATGGGTATGCACTTTGTTGTACGTCGCTCTGGATAAGAGCGTCTGCCAAATGCCTTTACTGTAATTGGAAATGCATTGCATAGTAGTGTATGTTGCAGGTGTAAAACCCCACGCTAACCCAACGACGGAATTTAGCGAGGGCTGAAGGTATCAGCGTGCTCGTCCTTCTGGTGTTGCTGAAAGAATACTAGTAGGGTTAACAATTAGTGGCCCCTAAGCAGAGAGTCTAGATCAGCCAATAAATAAACCACGATACAAAGACAGTAGTACCACTCTGCCTTCCGCTCTTTACTGGTCCGGGCTGACCAAGAATCTCCACAATAGGGCCAAAAGATTCACCTTCGTTTATCTGACTCCATTTTAGGATAATAACTTATTAGTTATCCACATTAGGTAGATTTCTTATTGATAATTTTGACTTGATCGCTATAGGAATCCTGTACTGAGATTTACTCTCCGAACAGTCCTCTGCTGGTACCGCCGCATGTCACATCGCGCGTTATGTGCACGTCTCACAAACTGACTAGCTATCTGTCGTCATCACAGAGGTCGCAGGAATAGCTACTCTTGGGTATATCTGTTTACAGCCTAGGGACCCAAGCAGACCAACCTAGCTACGGCTGTGCTCGACATGAATGAACTACCACGCGGAGGCGAGGGATTTACCATCATTGGTCTATGGGTGCTATACGCTGTGATACATTAAGCGTAAATATTCATCCTCCCTAGACCAGTTTGAGGGGGTAAACCAAGCATTCCCTGTATAACTTTGAGTGTCAGTAAGCGAAACCACACAGATCAAGTTTTAACAATTTATTTTACCAGGCAGGTTACATACACGTAATTACATACTAGTTCCAAATCAAAAAACATTACAACGGAAACCAAATTACGGAGTCTTAAAAGTCATACCTGGTAATAAAAGCTACATACGGGAGTCTGGCTACAGACACCCTGTACATAGAAATTACGTGCACTGTGTGCACGGGAGGCTGATTGCATTCTCCCAGATTGCTTAGTTTGCTGTCCTTAAATCCAAAATCTGGCCTTTGATGTTAACCCTAAAAATGGGTCACCCATCTGTAATTTGGAGCCACGCCTCCCCAGGAAGCGCAGGGGGGTTGAGGCACATGGCTTTCACTGGGGCAGAGCTCCACACAGTTTTTCTCTGGTTCCTGGTTGGTTATGATGTCCAGGGTTTGCTGTTGCAGAAATAAAACCATTGCACCAGTCGCACTGAAACAATCAGAATAATACCAAACATGAATATTATCTAAACTGACTTTGTCATGAAACATCCAATGCTGTACACATCATTTAGTGACTGAGTAAAGAGGGAGAGAGCAATAAAGGGGGGTTCAGGAGAAGGTCAGGGCCTAACAGGCCGTGCCCTCTGAAACCTTCCCTTGCCGTAAAGGATGTTGCCCCATCGTAACGAGTTTTACGGCTGGAGGCCTGAGTCTTCCCCCACAGACTCCTGCCCGTATGGGTGCGGAGATAGTGGGGGTTAATGGTGCATGCTCCTGGGTTAAATTATTTTACAGCCACATTTTGCCACAATACCAGAGGAAGCCAGCAAGGTGACCAGCCCTGAGTGATAATGCCAGATTTCCGCCTTACACAGGCATTGATATTATTTTTTGGATATGTTAGCTGTGAAAAATATATATACACACCAGCTCAATCTGTTATAAGAAATTAATGCACACCCACATGACACGTCTCGGCCTTTCAGAATTCCTTATTTGCTGTAGGTGGTCGCTTATTTTTCAGTGACATGGTATAATGTTATTAGAATTTGTAACATGTGACAGTTCCATATCCATTGGAATGGGAAGGCCATGCAGGTGACATCGTCACACCCAATAAACTTTAATATGGGCTAAAAGCACTCATGCTTACCGAAAAAACAAGGTTCTAAAAGTTAAACATGGGATGTGCTCTCGCCTAAGGTACCAAACATGCCAGAACCACCACTGATAGTCACACCAAGAAACATATTTTATTTGACATCAAATTGAGGCAATGTGTACAATCAATACTTTCAAAAATACAATGGAAGTCCTACAATACTAATCAAAGTATTACATTCAGTAACTGAGAATAAATTGATCAATTATATTTGCTCAATAGAATAAGTACTTGAATCCATTTTTCAAACTGATGTTACAGCAACATTGATATCCTTCAATTGATGCTTCATTTGGTGAAATCGATCAGCACCTTTTTATCTCTGATGGAAGCGAGCTGTCATACATTGTATATCGAAATGCAGATGGTTCTGAAAAACAAAACACAAAAAACAACAACATTAAACATTACAAAGTCAAGAGTAAAACAGTATTTTTGCATTTAAAGTAAATATAGGTAAATATATTGTATAAACCGAACTGATTAAATAATTATAAAAGATCTAGTAAAAGTGGTTAAAGTTCATTTCTATCTGTATTTAAGTTTGGTTTTGTGAAACTAACCGTCATAGCACGCGGGGATCGTCAGTGTTCCATCGATGCACTGGGTGACCACAGCATATCCACAGTCCTTTTCCTTGTTTTTGCAATAGACTGCCACACGCTCAGAGTGCAGGACTCTATTGGGCTTGAAGTCCTCAATCCATATTTTTCGGTTGTTGTAGAAGATCCGTCCTCTCTCAATTCCAACGGTACAGGGAGCTGGGGGGGGGGGGGGTTAAATGTTTATTGTCCATACCCGACCTACATCATTTATTATACAGAATAATATGTTTTACTGGAATTTAGACCAAAGGGCCTTTTTAAATTGATGATAATTCATAGAAACATTTTAACACACTCCCACTGAAAGCTAGCTGAAACCAGCCCCGTCTCTCAACTTTCACATTCTCCTTCAACTGGCAGACCCACCTCGACACACGGGCTTGATTGACCAATTTCCTGTTTTTTGACACTCAACCTCCTTGGAACCATCCAGAACATAGTTTGGTGAGCATCCATATCTGACTTCCTCTGTGTAGCCATGTTCCCGAAATACAGCAAATACAAGGAATCCGTTTGGTATTGCTGTCGGGGGTGGACATGTCACGACTGTGAAGTAAGACACAAATGGAAATCATTATTGACTGTAATTCAAGCCTGCAGCGAACACAGATTTATTCAGTATGGGCATATGTTTCACGAGGGTGCTGTGTTTCTTGATTAAACATAAATATTTGCCACTATTGCCCTGTAATGGCATGAAGAATGAGCTGTGTAAAGTATTCTGTACAACTGTTACATTTTGTTAATATTCTTTGTCTCCTGGTCTTCCAGTCTTTAAAGTTCATAAATATGGAGGTCAAGGGTAGCAATGCAACACTTTCTCCTCAGAATATAAGACAAAATAAAATATAGCAATGTTTGGTATTTTGATACCTCATTAAAAATTGTGATGATAACATCATCTAAAGAGTTGTGAATGTGAATGTGAATGTTTAGTCCCTTTGGTCATAGAATACAGTACTTATCGAACTAAGAGTATTGAATGTATTGTGACTGGCAGTTAGAAAAAGCATTTCCTGCCGCACATAATCTCATGTAAACCTCCTGTCTTCACCAATCCCGTCTTGTCCTGTTCCACTTACGCCGACATTCTGGAGGCTCGGTCCAGCTCCCATCGGGCCTGCAGAACCCGACCTCATTGCCGAAAAGGACAAATGGCGGGAGGCATTCATACGTCACACTGTCTCCAAACAAAGTCGTATCGCCCACCACCCTGGAATAGCTTAGCCTAGCATATTTGGGGTTTTTAGGCAGGCCACAAACTACCGCTGAAAGAAGGAAGGAGATACACAAAACAATTATAATCCATTACCTGTACTCACGTCATAGCTGTTTTATTTCCACAGTATTTGCATGTAATTAATAAACAGTGGTCTTGAACACTGATATTTCAGCTTTGCTTCTGTGGAGGTGCCGTTGTATGGTCACTTTTTCAAAACAGTTTTGAGCTTGTAAGGAGATAAAGTTTTACCAGTGATTGGCAGCCCTACTACACACTTCCTCATTCCTCTCATTGGTGCTCTGCATGGCAGCCAATCGCCGTTGGTGTGTGAGCGCGTGTATGAATGGGTGAATGCGAAGCATTGGGTACAGCGCTTTGGATACCATTTGCCATTTACCATGTACCGTTCTTTATACTTTTTGGAGAAATTGACTTTACGCAAATTTACAGCTGACTACAGCCTCTGTACCTGGGCTAATCTCTGCCACACCCTAGGCCTTCCACCCTGGTGCAAAATACCAGCTGTTTCAAAGCATAGTTTGACCTGGTCAAACCATGTTGAGTATGGGGCTGGTCTAACCGGTCAACCAGCTACCATCCGTTTCAAAACCTAGCTTGAGCTGTTTTGTTTAGCCGGGTATCTTCATATTCCAGGTAATGAGAGGTACATACGTTCACACTCTGGCAGTTGATTGCTCCAGGTACCATCGTGTAAGCATTCACTGGTGATGGCTCCATGGAGGATGTATCTACAAAACAGATAGAACATATTTCCAACCCAAACTAGTGCAAACAGCCGAGTACAGTATGAAATAGACACATCAGTCATCTCCATAACAATAGCAACCAGAGACAGGTGGTTGTTGAGAGTATATTATGACAACTGAATGACATCTGAAACCAAGAGAATATAGAGATAAAAAACGGTTAGAGTTACTCCATGTAAATAAGTGGAATGTTCATTTTAATACAGAATGTGATGCAAGTGATGTTTCCCTTACCCTTTATTGCAGGTGTAGTTGATGATGCTCTGGAACAAGTTGTCATCAATGTGAATCTTGCCATTTAGCAAAAGACCAGGGTTGGAGCACCGTTTTGCTGAGCAGTGTAGGCATGCATTTGATTCGGTCATCAGTTGTCATAAACAAAAATATAAATATAATATGTACAATACAAATCGAGAACTTAGAATTATAAGGTTTGAACTGAAAGTTTTGTTTAAAGAAATTAGTGCCGTGAATGTCAGTATTAGTGTCAGAAATATTATAAAGTTTTTTACAAAGAAACACAAAAATACTGTTTAAGGTCGTACCTGCTTGGAGCCCGTTCACTTTGGACTCTTTGAAGCTCTCAAAAGCATTCGTAACGCAGATAGAACCTTATAATTCCAAGGTCACTAAATAGCAATACAAGTAGCAGCAAAAACGGGTTTCCCTTTAAGCGTCAGTACTTACGCTCGCACGTGAAAGTCAATGAACTCCACCTCCCACTGGCACTGCACACTATTTTGCGTTGCCCTGAGATAGCTGTATACCCGTCTCTACAGCGGAGGAAGACTTCCTCACCCACTTCATAAACACGTTGGAAGTCCCTATGCTCAATGGTGGGCCCAACAAGAGGACGACTGCAAACTGAAAAACATGCAAACCTGCACGTATTAAGTTACAGACAGTTTATCGTATGTTTATCACATATTCATCAGATATACTATATGAGAAACCGAAATAAGCTAAACAAAACAGTACTAAAACAATACTATTATACATGCTATTATAATACATACTACTGCATACATACTAATAATACATATAAAGGTTGCAATTGCTTCAAAGAGTAACAATTACAATAAATAACATGTAAATAAATGCAGCACTGATATTGTCACTGACTCGGTCAGAATAACATGTTTTTAAAGTTAGACGTAAGTTAAAATGCATTTCTGACATAGTACACTGCATTCAACTGCATTGAACTTCTGGTTTAGTTTAATTTCGGTAAATTGCATATTCATAACCCAAGCGTCAATTAACAGCCTGTAAATCAGGGGTCACCAACCTTTTTGAAACTGAGAGCTACTTCATGGGTACTGAGTCATACTAAGGGCTACCAGTTGGTTTTGTCACGCGCACAATACTGACCTTTGAACTAGAGTAGGTCAGAGTTCACCTAAACTTATCTAAACTTCATGTATAATAAACATATTTTTAAGATATTGTCATTTTTAAATCTATATGAATGCAAGTGTGATTAAAATAAAATAGCAACAGAATAAAATTAAATTTTAGATGCAGCTCACTAGTGAGTTGTGCTATTTTTAGAACAGGCCTGCGGGCGACTCATGTGGTCCTTGGGGGCGACCTGGTGCCCGCGGGCACCGTGTTGGTGACCCCTGCTCTAAATGCTGCTTTTCAATAACGAAACTGAAGTTCTTCTGTGAAGTATTACATTATTTTTCAAAAAAATCAACAATTACATACATAATAAAGGGATTGTTTTGGAAACGTCAACTTTTTCAGAAAATGTATCAATTTGTTCGAATGCATTGGATCGGCTATCTGTGATTTGACTCTTCTGATGTAAAAGACAAAATCAATCACTAAACCTGCAGTACAAGAGTGGCCTTTAAAATAGCAAATGGTAACATAATTATTTATATACTATTTACTAGCCTATATGTATATAGTATATGCGGTGTGCACGAAACTTTACTTAAGCAATATTTTGTTATTTATCCAAAGCGACTTACAGTTGATTAGATTAACCAGGGAACAACCCCCCTGGAGCAATGCGGGGCCCAACAGCTGTGTACGGATCTTATCGTGGCTACACCGTGGATTGAACCACAAACTTTCCGAGTTCAAGTCGCAAAGCTTAGCTGCCCATATACGTATTTATGGTTGGTGGGTTACCATTGCTGACACAGGATACCTAATAGATTACTGAGTAGCACTAGGGCAAAGGCTATCTCGCCTCAACGAATGCAAACCGAATGAAGATTTTCTGCTTCAACTTTTTTATGCTTTAAACATAAGGCCTTTCTACAGATCTACCACGATGATTTTGCAGTGCTGAGCGGTAGCTTACCTTTCCCGAGTGTCACCAAAGTGTATGAAGACAGCTGACAAAGCAGCAACAGCAAAAAGCCTCGGCGCATTTTTGGTGATTGATAGAGCGAACTCCTGCTCGGCGGTGAGTGCACATACGGCATAGTAAAGCAGTACAAAGAAGTACAAAGTTAGCGACTGCTTTTTGTTGTTTGCAGAGTAAACACAGAAGAGATAGCAGATAAATCGCGCAATTGCTGGGAACTTTTGCTAAATACCCAGGGTCGATAATCATAGCGCCCTCCCCTATTAAATTAAAATATTGTGTTTGCCTTTACATGATGTTTTTGTTTTTTGACTGCACATGGTCTATCCTACCACTGCTATGCGGACGATACCCAACTCTTCATCTCATTCCCACCATCTGATACACAGGTTTCAGCCCGTATCTCTGTTTGCCTGAGTGACATCCAGAGCTGGATGGACAACCACCATCTAAAGTTCAACCCAGGTAAGACTGAAATGATATTCATCCCTGCCATTACTTCTCCCCATCTGGATCTCTCCATTTCCCTAGGGGATACTACACTTACCCCATCACCGAGTGCAAGGAACCTTGGCGTGGTGATGGACAGCATTCCTATACAACATTCGGAGAATCCGCCCCTTTCTCACCCCCTACTCGACCCAGCTCCTGGTCCCGCCAGGACTACTGCAATTCCCTCTTGGCTGGCCTCCCAGCGTCCGCCATCAGACCCCTCCAACTTATCCAGAATGCAGCAGCTCGTCTGGTCTTCAACCTTCCCAAATACTCACGTCACCCCCCTGCTTACTTCCCTCCACTGGCTGCCGGTCATGGCTCGCATCAAATTCAAAACATTGGTGCTAGCCTTCCAAGCAGTTAAGGGGTCTTCCCCAGCTTACCTACAAAAAATCATCAGACCCTACACCCCTGCCAGACCTCTTCGTTCAGCCTCCACAGGCCGCTTGGCACCTCCCCCTCTCCGAACTTCCACCTCACGCTCACGACTACTGTTTGTTCTGGCTCCACGGTGGTGGAACGAACTCCCCGTTGAGGTCAGAACTGTAAAATCTCTTCCCACCTTCAAGCGCAAACTGAAGACGCACCTCTTCAAGCAGCACCTCTCCCCTTCCCTCCCTACCTCCCTGTGAACCTTAATTGTTGTCTTTCTGTGATTAACTTTTTTGTGTATCAGTATTTTTAGTTTGGCTAGGTAAGCAGTGTTTGGCTAGTTAAGGGGTTTGCTCATACTTTTGCTTTGTTTGTTTGTTTGTTTGTTTAAAAAAAATATATATATATATTCAAATAGGCCCTGGTCCTTATCTTTTGTTGTGCAGGTAGCAGTTGAAATTGTACTTCCCTCTAGGGTCTTTCAGCACACTTATCCCTGGTTATGGGTATGCACTTTGTTGTACGTCGCTCTGGATAAGAGCGTCTGCCAAATGCCATTAATGTAATTGGAAATGCATTGCATAGTAGTGTATGTTGCAGGCATTGATATTTGTTGTATATTTTAGCTGTGAAAAAATATATACACACCAGCTCAATCTGTTCTTGCAAGCAAGGTAATAAGAAATTAATGCACACCCACGTGACACGTCTCGGCCTTTCAGAATTCCTTATTTGCTGTAGGTGGTCGATTATTTTTCAGTGACATGGTATAATGTTATTAGAATTTGTAACGTGACAGTTCCATATCCATTGGAATGGGAAGGCCATGCAGGTGACATCGTCACACCCAATAAACTTTAATATGGGCTAAAAGCACTTATGCTTACCGAAGAAACAAGGTTCTAAAAGTTAAACATGGGATGTGGTCTCACCTAAGGTACCAAACGTGCCAGAACCACCACTGATAGTCACACCAAAAAACATCTTTTATTTGACATCAAATTGAGGCAATGTGTACAATCAATACTTTTAAAAATACAATGGAAGTCCTACAATACTAATCAAATTATGTTGTAAACATTACATTCAGTAACTGAAAATCAATTGATCAATTATATTTGCTCAATAGAATAAGCAATTGAATCCATTTTTCAAACTGATGTTACAGCAACATTGATATCCTTCAATTGATGCTTCATTTGGTGAAATCGATCAGCACATTTCTATCTCTGATGGAAGTGCGCTGTCATACATTGTATATCGAAATTCAGATGGTTCTGAAAAACAAAACAAAAAAACAACAACATTAAACATTACAAAGTCAAGAGTAAAACAGTATTTTTGCATTTAAAGTGAATATATTGTATAAACCGAACTGATGAAATAATTATAAAAGATCTAGTAAAAGTGGTTAAAGTTCATTTCTATCTGTATTTAAGTTTGGTTTTGCGAAACTAACCGTCATAGCACGCGGGGATCGTCAGTTCTCCATCGATGCACTGGGTGACCACAGGATATCCACAGTCCTTTTCCTTGTTTTTGCAATAGACTGACAAACGCTCAGAGTGCAGGACTCTATTGGGCTTTAGGTTCTCAATCCATATTTTTCGGTTGTTGTACAAGATCCGTCCTCTCTGAATTCCAACGGTACAGGGAGCTGGGGGGGCGGGGCGGGGGTGTTAAAGGTTTATTGTCCATACCCGACCTACATCATTTATTATGCAGAATAATATGTTTTACTGGAATTTAGACCAAAGGGTCTTTTTAATTTGATGATAATTCATAGAAACATTTTAACACACTCCCACTGAAAGCTAGCTGAAACCAGCCCCGTCTCTGCTTTAGAATGCTTGTGAGCTATAGTACATGACTACTGAAGTACATGTACACTCAAGTTAAAAACCCACGGGCCAACTTTCACATTCTCCTTCAACTGGCAGACCCACCTCGACACACAGGCTTGCTTGACCAATTTCCTGTTTTTTGACACTCAACCTCCTTGGGACCATCCAGAACATAGTTTGCATAGCATCCATATGTGACTTCCTCTGTGTAACCATGTTCCCGAATTACAGCTAATACAAGGAATCCGTTTGGTATTGCTGTCGGGGGTGGACATGTCACGACTGTGAAGTATGACACAAATGGAAATCATTATTGACTGTAATTCAAGCCTGCAGCAAACACAGATTTATAAAGTATGGGCATATGTTTCACGAGGGTGCTGTGTTTCTTGATTAAACATAAATATTTGTCACTATTGCCCTGTAATGGCATGAAGAATGAGCTGTGTAAAGTATTCTGTACAACTGATTGTTACATTTTGTTAATATTCTTTGTCTCCTGGTCTTCCGGTCTTTAAAGTTCATAAATATGGAGGTTAAGGGTAGCAAAGCAATACTTTCTCCTCAGAATATAAGACAAAATAAAATATAGCAATGTTTGGTATTTTAATACTGTCACGTTTCAGGTCTGTCTTGCCATGTTTTATGTTTATTCATTTTGTCTTAGTCACGTATTGTCTTTTCATGTATTATGTTAGTCTAGGTTCGTCATGTTGTTTAGTTTATTTCTGTTACGATTTATTTTCTCGTCATGTCTAGTTATGTTTCGTTACGATTATATTACCTTGTTATGTTGAGTGGTTATCGTCTTAGTTTAGTTTTGTGTTATGTTTTGATTTATGTTTATTGTTACGTAGACTGGTTACCGTTTAAACATACACATGTCTTTCCGCAAACCTTGCGTTCCGCCTTTTCTCTCTCTCTTTATGTCATTCACACCCTAATTGTTTCCATTTGTCTATTTACTAAAACTACTAACGCTAGATCAGGATTGGGTAGAACTAACAAACTAATTATGTATTCATGTTACCTTACGTTTCTCGTGGAATAGGTTTATTACTAACGATGACTAATTACCTTGTTAAACTCGTCATCCATCGCACCTGTTTTTCATTTCCTTTCTGCTCTCTAAACTTATTGTCTACACCCGCATTTATAGCCCAGTCGCGCAACTGTTCTTCGCGAAATTGTCTGCCTCGTTTTCAACGCAACTCTTGAGCATTACTGTTATGGATTACACGTTACGATCCAAGCCTGTTTACCGACCACTGATTATTGATTTCTGTCATCGTTTGTTTTTGACCACGTCTTCGCCTACCGTTTTTGTACCTTTGCCTCGCTGATTGTTTCATGGTTTCGATTTCCGCATCGCCCTCGACTACGATACTGCTGCCGTCCGCCTGTACTTCTGCCACGCTGACGGCTCTCCTGCTACCGGACCTTCCTGCACGTCTACCGACTACGAGTTCGCTTCTTCCCTCGGCACCGTGCTTTTTGTTTGTTTACTGTTCGTTTGGCTGGATCTTGGTGTATGGACTTTGATTGTGTTGACCACTCTCCTGGGATTCGTCCCGAATAAAGCCCTGACGGGACTTTATCTACTCATTGTTTCTGAGTCGTGCATTTTGGGTCCAACCCCCACGCACCCGTCTCAAATACCTTATTAAAAATCGTGATAACATCTAAAGAGTTCTTACAATGTTTCTATTAATGGTTAATGTGAATGTTTAGTCCCTTTGGTCATAGAATACAGTACTTATCAAACTAAGAGTATTGAATGTATAGTGACTGGCAGTTAGAAGTTAGCATTTCCTGCCGCAAATAATCTCATGTAAACCTCCTCTCTTCACCAATCCCGTCTTGTCCTGTTCCACTTACGCCGACATTCTGGAGGCTCGGTCCAGCTCCCATCGGGCTTGCAGAACCCGACCTCATTGCCGAAAAGGACCAATGGCGGGAGGCATTCATACGTCACACTGTCTCCAAACAAAGTCGTATTGCCCACCACCCTGGAATAGCTTAACCTAGCATATTTGGGGCTTTTAGGCAGGCCACAAACTACCGCTGAAAGAAGGAAGGAGATACACAAAACAATTATAATCCATTACCTGTACTCACGTCATAGCTGTCTTATTTCCACAGTATTTGCATGTAATTAATAAACAGTGATCTTGAACACTGATATTTCAGCTTTGCTTCTGTGGAGGTGCCGTTGTATGGTCACTTTTTCAAAACTGTTTTGAACATGTAAGGAGATCAAGCTTTACCCGTGATTGGCAGCCCTACTACACACTTCCTTATTCCTCTCATTGGTGCCCTGCATAGCAGCCAATCACCATTGGTGTGTGAGCGCGTGTATGAATGGGTGAATGCGAAGCATTGGGTACAGCGCTTTGGATAAGGTGCTGTATCCAATGTATAAATGCCAACCATTTGCCATTTACCATGCACCGTCCTTTATACTTTTTGGCGAAATTGAATTAACGTGAATTTACAGCTGACTACAGCTTCTGTACCTGGGATAATCTCTGCCACATCCTAGGCCTTCCACCATGGTGCAAAATCCAGCTATGACCAACTTGATATACCAGCTGTTTCAAAACATAGTTTGACCTGGTCAAACCATGTTGAGTATGGGGCTGGTCTAACCGGTCACCCAGCTACCATCCATTTCAAAACCTAGCTTTAGCTGTTTTGTTTAGCCGGGTATCTTCATATTCCAGGTAATGAGAGGTACATACGTTCACACTCTGGCAGTTGATTGCTCCAGGTTCCATCGTGTAAGCATTCACTGGCGTTGGCTCCATGGAGGATGTATCTACAAAACAGATGGAACATATTTCCAACCCAAACTAGTGCAAACAGCCGAGTACAGTATGGAATAGACACATCAGTCATCTCCATAACAATAGCAACCAGTGGCAGGTGGTTGTTGAGAGTATATTATAACAACTGAATGACATCTGAAACCTAGAGAATATAGAGATGTAAAATGGTTAGAGTTACTCCATGTAAATAAGTGGAATGGTAATTTTAATACAGAATGTGATGCAAGTGATGTTTCCCTTACCCTTCATTGCAGGTGTAGTTGATGATGCTCTGGAACAAGTTGTCATCAATGTGAATCTTGCCATTTAGCAAAGGACCAGGGTTGGAGCACCGTTTTGCTGAGCAGTGTAGGCATGTATTTGATTTGGTCATCAGTTATCATAAACAAAAATATAAATATAATATGTACAATACAAATCGAGACCTTAGAATTATAAGGTTTGAACTGAAAGTTTTGGTTAAAGTTAATTAGTGCCGTGAATGTCAGTATTAGTGTCAGAAATATTAGCGCACTGCATATACGTGCAAAGTTTTTTACAAAGAAACACAAAAATACTGTTTAAGGTCGTATCTGCTTGGAGCCCGTTCACTTTGGACTCTTTGAAGCTCTCAAAACCACTCATAACGCAGATAGAACCTTTTAATTCCAAGGTCACTAAATAGCAATACAAGTAGCAGCAAAAACGGGTTTCCCTTTAAGCGTCAGTACTTACGCTCGCACGTGAATGTCAATGAACTCCACCTCCCACTGGCACTGCACACTATTTTGCGTTGCCCTGAGATCGCTGTATACCCGTCTCTACAGCGGAGGAAGACTTCCTGACCCACTTCATAAACACGTTGGAAGTCCCTATGCTCAATGGTGGGCCCCACAAGAGGACGGCTGCAAACTGAAAAACATGCAAACCTGCACGTATTAAGTTACAGACAGTGTATCGTATGTTTATCACATATTCATCAGATATACTATATGAAAAACCGAAATAAGCTAAACAAAACAGTACTCAAACAATACTATTATACATGCTATTATAATACATACTACTGCATACATACTAATAATACATATAAAGGTTGCAATTGCTTCAAAGAGTAACAATTACAATAAATAACATGTAAATAAATGCAGCACTGATATTGTCACTGACTCGGTCAGAATAACATGTTTTTAAAGTTAGACGTAAGTTAAAATGCATTTCTGACATAGTATACTGCATTCAACTGCATTGAACTTCTGGTTTAGTTTAATTTCGGTAAATTACATATTCATAACCCAAGCGTCAATTAACAGCCTCTAAATCAGGGGTCACCAACCTTTTTGAAACTGAGAGCTACTTTATGGGTACTGAGTCATACTAAGGGCTACCAGTTTGTTTTGTCACGCGCACAATACTGACCTTTGAACTAGAGTAGGTCAGAGTTCACCTAAACTTATCTAAACTTCATGTATAATAAACATATTTTTAAGATAATGTCATTTTTAAATCTATATAAATTGCAAGTGTGATTAAAATAAGATAGCAACAGAATAAAATTAAATTTTAGATGCAGCTCACTAGTGAGTTGTGCTATTTTTAGAACAGGCCTGCGGGCGACTCATGTGGTCCTTGGGGGCGACCTGGTGCCCGCGGGCACCGTGTTGGTGACCCCTGCTCTAAATGCTGCTTTTCAATAACGAAACTGAAGTTCTTCTGTGAAGTATTACATTATTTTTCAAAAAAATCAACAATTGCATACATAATAAAGGGATTGTTTTGGAAACGTCAACTTTTTCAGAAAATGTATCAATTTGTTCGAATGCATTGGATCGGCTATCTGTGATTTGACTCTTCTGATGTAAAAGACAAAATCAATCACTAAACCTGCAGTACAAGAGTGGCCTTTAAAATAGCAAATGGTAACATAATTATTTATATACTATTTACTAGCCTATATGTATATAGTATATGCGGTGTGCACGAAACTTTACTTAAGCAATATTTTGTTATTTATCCAAAGCGACTTACAGTTGATTAGATTAACCAGGGAACAACCCCCCTGGAGCAATGCGGGGCCCAACAGCTGTGTACGGATCTTATCGTGGCTACACCGTGGATTGAACCACAAACTTTCCGAGTCCCAGTCACAAAGCTTAGCCACTTAGCTGCCCATATACGTATTTATGGTTGGTGGGTTACCATTGCTGACACAGGATACCTAATAGATTACCGAGTAGCACGAGGGCAAAGGCTATCTCGCCTCAACGAATGCAAACCGAATGAAGATTTTCTGCTTCAACTTTTTTATGCTTTAAACATAAGGCCTTTCTACAGATCTACCACGATGATTTTGCAGTGCTGAGCGGTAGCTTACCTTTCCCGAGTGTCACCAAAGTGTATGAAGACAGCTGACAAAGCAGCAACAGCAAAAAGCCTCGGCGCATTTTGGGTGATTGATAGAGCGAACTCCTGCTCGGCGGTGAGTGCACATACAGCATAGTAAAGCAGTACAAAGAAGTACAAAGTTAGCGACTGCTTTTTGTTGTTTGCAGAGTAAACACAGAAGAGATAGCAGATAAATCGCGTAATTGCTGGGAACTTTTGCTAAATACCCAGGGTCGATAATCATAGCGCCCTCCCCTATTAAATTAAAATATTGTGTTTGCCTTTACATGATGTTTTTGTTTTTTGACTGCACATGGTCTATCCTACCACTGCTATGCGGACGATACCCAACTCTTCATCTCATTCCCACCATCTGATACACGGGTTTCAGCCCGTATCTCTGCTTGCCTGAGTGACATCCAGAGCTGGATGGACAACCACCATCTAAAGTTCAACCCAGGTAAGACTGAAATGATATTCATCCCTGCCATTACTTCTCCCCATCTGGCTCTCTCCATTTCCCTAGGGGATACTACACTTACCCCATCACCCAGTGCAAGGAACCTCGGCGTGGTGATGGACAGCAGACTGTCCCTCTCCGAGAACATTGCGGCGGTGACCTGGTCAAGCAGGTTCTTCCTATACAACATTCGGAGAATCCACCCCTTTCTCACCCCCTACTCGACCCAGCTCCTGGTCCCGCCAGGACTACTGCAATTCCCTCTTGGCTGGCCTCCCAGCATCCGCCATCAGACCCCTCCAACTTATCCAGAATGCAGCAGCTCGTCTGGTCTTCAACCTTCCCAAATACTCACATGTCACCCCCCTGCCGGTCATGGCTCGCATCAAATTCAAAACATTGGTGCTAGCCTTCCAAGCAGTTAAGGGGTCTTCCCCAGCTTACCTACAAAAAATCATCAGACCCTACACCCCTGCCAGACCTCTTCGTTCAGCCTCCCCAGGCCGCTTGGCACCTCCCCCTCTCCGAACTTCCACCTCACGCTCACGACTACTGTCTGTTCTGGCTCCACGGTGGTGGAACGAACTCCCCGTTGAGGTCAGAACTGTAAAATCTCTTCCCACCTTCAAGCGCAAACTGAAGACACACCTCTTCAAGCAGCACCTCTCTAGCCCCTGGTCCTTATCTTTTGTTGTGCAGGTAGCAGTTGAAATTGTACTTCCCTCTAGGGTCTTTCAGCGCACTTATCCCTGGTTATGGTTTTGCACTTCGTTGTACATCGCTCTGGATAAGAGCGTCTGCCAAATGTCATTAATGTAATTGGAAATGCATTGGATAGCAGTGTATGTTGCAGGCATTGATATTTGTTGGATATTTTAGCTGTGAAAAAATATATACACACCAGCTCAATCTGTTCTTGGAAGCAAGGTTATAAGAAATTAATGCACACCCACGTGACACGTCTCGGCCTTTCAGAATTCCTTATTTGCTCTAGGTGGTCGCTTATTTTTCAGTGACACGGTATAATGTTATTAGAATTTGTAACATGTGACAGTTCCATATCCATTGGAATGGGAAGGCCATGCAGGTGACTTTGTCACACCCAATAAACTTTAATATCTAAAAGCACTCATGCTTACCGAAAAAACAAGGTTCTAAAAGTTAAACATGGGATGTGCTCTCGCCTAAGGTACCAAACGTGCCAGAACCACCACTGATAGTCACACCAAAAAACATATTTTATTTGACATCAAATTGAGGCAATGTGTACAATCAATACTTTTAAAAATACAATGGAAGTCCTACAATACTAATCAAAGTATGTTGTAAATATTACATTCAGTAACTGAGAATCAATTGATCAATTACATTTGCTCAATAGAATAAGCAATTGAATCCATTTTTTAAACTGATGTTAGAGCAACATTGATATCCTTCAATTGATGCTTCATTTGGTGAAATCGATCAGCACATTTCTATCTCTGATGGAAGTGAGCTGGCATACACTTTATATCGAGCTGCAGATGGTTCTGAAAAACAAAACAAAAAAAACAACAACATTAAACATTACAAAGAGTAAAACAGTATTTTTGCATTTAAAGTAAATATATGTCAATATATTGTATAAACCGAACTGATTAAATAATTATAAAAGATCTAGTAAAAGTGGTTAAAGTTCATTTATATCTGTATTTAAGTTTGGTTTTGTGAAACTAACCGTCATAGCACGCAGGGATCGTCAGTTCTCCATCGATGCACTGGGTGACCACAGGATATCCACAGTCCTTTTCCTTGTTTTTGCAATAGACAGACAAACGCTCGGAGTGCAGGACTCTATTGGGCTTTAGGTTCTCAATCCATATTTTTCGGTTGTGGTACAAGATCCGCCCTCTCTTAATTCCAACGGTACAGGGAGCTGGGGGTGGGGGGGGGGATTTAAATGTTTTTTGACCATACCCGACCTACATCATTTATTATACAGAATAATATGTTTTACTGGAATTCAGACCAAAGGGTCTTTTTAATTTGCTGATAATTCATAGAAACATTTTAACACACTCCCACTGAAAGCTAGCTGAAACCAGCCCCGTCTCTGCTTTAGAATGCTTGTGAGCTATAGTACATGACTACTGAAGTACATGTACACCCAGTTAAAAACCCACGGGCCAACTTTCACATTCTCATTCAACTGGCAGACCCACCTCGACACACAGGCTTGCTTGACCAATTTCCTGTTTTCTGACACTCAACCTCCCTGGGACCATCCAGAACATAGTTTGGGGAGCATCCATATGTGACTTCCTCTGTGTAGCCATGTTCCCGAATTACAGCTAATACAAGGAATCCGTTTGGTATAGCTGTCGGGGGTGGACATGTCACGACTGTGAAGTATGACACAAATGGAAATCATTATTGACTGTAATTCAAGCCTGCAGCAAAAACAGATTTATTCAGTATGGGCATATGTTTCACGAGGGTGCTGTGTTTCTTGATTAAACATAAATATTTGCCACTATTGCCCTGTAATGGCATGAAGAATGAGCTGTGTAAAGTATTCTGTACAACTGATTGTTACATTTTGCTAATATTCTTTGTCTCCTGGTCTTCCAGTCTTTAAAGTTCATAAATATGGAGGTCAAGGGTCGCAGTGCAATACTTTCTCCTCAGAATATAAGACAAAATAAAATATAGCAATGTTTGGTATTTTAATACTGTCACATTTCAGGTCTGTCTTGCCATGTTTTATGTTTATTCATTTTGTCTTAGTCACGTATTGTCTTTTCATGTATTATGTTAGTCTAGGTTTGTCATGTTGTTTAGTTTATTTCTGTTACGATTTATTTTCTCGTCTTGTCTTGTTATGTTTCGTTACAATTATATTACCTTGTTATGTTGAGTGGTTGTCGTCTTAGTTTCGTTTTGTGTTATGTTTTGATTTATGTTTATTGTTACGTAGACTGGTTACCGTTTAAACATACACTTTTACATGTTTTTTCCGCAAACCTTGCGTTCCGCCTTTTCTCTCTCTCTCTCTTTCTGTCATTCACACTCTAATTGTTTCCATTTGTCTATTTACTAAAACTACTAACGCTAGATCAGGATTGGGTAGAACTAACAAACTAATTATGTATTCATGTTACCTTACGTTTCTCGTGCATGTCATTTACTAATTTACTAATGCTAGGGCAGGATAGGTTTATTACTAACGATTACTAATTACCTTGTTAAACTCGTCATCCATCGCACCTGTTTTTCATTTCCTTTCTGCTCTCTAAACTAATTGTCTACACCTGTCTACACCCGCATTTATAGCCCAGTCGCGCAACTGTTCTTCGCGAAATTCTCTGCCTCTTGTTTTCAACGCAACGCTTGAGCATTACTGTTATTGATTACACGTTACGATCCAAGCCTGTTTACTGACCACTGATTATTGATTTCTGTTTTGTTGACCATCGTTTGTTTTTGACCACGTCTTCGCCTACCGTTTTTGTACCTTTGCCTCGATGATTGTTTCATGGTTTCGACTTCCGCATTGCCCTCAACTACGACTCTGCCTGCCGTCCGCCTGTACTTCTGCCCCGCTGACGGTTCTCCTGCTACCGGACCTTCCTGCACGTCTACCGACTACGAGTTCGCCTCTTCCCTCGGCACCGTGCTTTTTGTTTGTTTACTGTTCGTTTGGCTGGATCTTGGTGTATGGACTTTGATTGTGTTGACCACTCTCCTGGGATTCGTCCCGAATAAAGCCCTGACGGGACTATCTACTCTGTTTCTGAGTCGTGCATTTTGGGTCCAATCCCCACGCACCCGTCTCAAATACCTTATTAAAAATCGTGATAACATCTAAAGAGTTCTTACAATGTTTCTATTAATGGTTAATGTGAATGTTTAGTCCCTTTGGTCATAGAATACAGTACTTATCGAACTAAGAGTATTGAATGTATAGTGACTGGCAGTTAGAAGTTAGCATTTCCTGCCGCAAATAATCTCATGTAAACCTCCTGTCTTCACCAATCCCGTCTTGTCCTGTTCCACTTACGCCGACATTCTGGAGGCTCGGTCCAGCTCCCATCGGGCTTGCAGAACCCGACCTCATTGCCGAAAAGGACAAATGGCGGGAAGCATTCATACGTCACACTGTCTCCAAACAAAGTCGTATTGCCCACCACCCTGGAATAGCTTAACCTAGCATATTTGGGGGTTTTAGGCAGGCCACAAACTACCGCTGAAAGAAGGAAGGAGATACACAAAACAATTATAATCCATTACCTGTACTCACGTCATAGCTGTCTTATTTCCACAGTATTTGCATGTAATTAATAAACAGTGCTCTTGAACACTGATATTTCAGCTTTGCTTCTGTGGAGGTGCTGTTGTATGGTCACTTTTTCAAAACTGTTTTGAGCTTGTAAGGAGATCAAGCTTTACCAGTGATTGGCAGCCCTACTACACACTTCCTCATTCCTCTCATTGGTGCCCTGTATGGCAGCCAATTGCCGTTGGTGTGTGAGTGCATGTATGAATGGGTGAATGCAAAGCATTGGGTACAGCGCTTTGGCTAAAGCGCTGTATCCAATGTATAAATGCCAACCATTTGCCATTTACCATGTACCGTCCTTTATACTTTTTGGCAAAATTGAAGTTATGTGAATTTACAGCTGACTACAGCTTCTGTACCTGGGCTAATCTCTGCCACATCCTAGGCCTTCCACCCTGGTGCAAAATCCAGCTATGACCAACTTGAAATACCAGCTGTTTCAAAACATAGTTTCACCTGGTCAAACCATGTTGAGTATGGGGCTGGTCTAACCGGTCAACCAGCTACCATCCGTTTCAAAACCTAGCTTGAGCTGTTTTGTTTAGCCGGGTATCTTCATATTCCAGGTAATGAGAGGTACATACGTTCACACTCTGGCAGTTGATTGCTCCAGGTACCATCGTGTAAGCATTCACTGGTGTTGGCTCCATGGAGGATGTATCTACAAAACAGATGGAACATATTTCCAACCCAACCTAGAGCAAACAGCCGAGTACAGTATGAAATAGACACATCAGTCATCTCCATAACAATAGCAACCAGTGGCAGGTGGTTGTTGAGAGTGTATTATAACAACTGAATGACATCTGAAACCTAGAGAATATAGAGATGTAAAATGGTTAGAGTTACTCCATGTAAATAAGTGGAATGGTCATTTTAATACAGAATGTGATGCAAGTGATGTTTCCCTTACCCTTCATTGCAGGTGTAGTTGATGATGCTCTGGAACAAGTTGTCATCAATGTGAATCTTGCCATTTAGCAAAGGACCAGGGTTGGAGCACCGTTTTGCTGAGCAGTGTAGGCATGTATTTGATTTGGTCATCAGTTATCATAAACAAAAATATAAATATAATATGTACAATACAAATCGAGACCTTAGAATTATGAGGTTTGAACTGAAAGTTTTGGTTAAAGTAAATTAGTGCCGTGAATGTCAGTATTAGTGTCAGAAATATTAGCGCACTACATATATGTGTGAAGTTTTTCACAAAGAAACACAAAAATACTGTTTAAGGTCGTATCTGCTTGGAGCCCGTTCGCTGGACTCTTTGAAGCCCTGAGAACCACTCATAACGCAGATAGAACCTTATAATTCCAAGGTCACGAAATAGCAATACAAGTAGCAGCAAAAACGGGTTTCCCTTTAAGCGTCAGTACTTACGCTCGCACGTGAACGTCAATGAACTCCACCTCCCATTGGCGCTGCACACTATTTTGCGTTGCCCTGATATCGCTGTATACCCGTCTATACAGCGGAGGAAGACTTCCTGACCCACTTCATAAACACGTTGGAAGTCACTATGCTCAATGCTGGGCCCCACAAGAGGACGGCTGCAAACTGAAAAACATGCAAACCTGCACGTATTAAGTTACAGACAGTTTATCGTATGTTTATCACATATTCATCAGATATACTATATGAAAAACCGAAATAAGCTAAACAAAACAGTACTAAAACAATACTATTATACATGCTATTATAATACGTACTACTGCGTACATACTAATAATACATCCAAAGGTAGCAATTGCTTCAAAGAGTAACAATTACAATAAATAAAATGTAAATAAATGACACGCCGGCCCTCAGATTAAGCTAAAGGTTCCTGCAAGAACTGCTGGAAGGAATGCAGTTTCGAAAACTGAAGTTCTTCTGTGAAGTATTACATTGTTTTTCAAAAAAATCAACAATTACATACATAATAAAGGGATTGTTTTGGAAACGTCAAAACAATCCTTACAGTTGATTAGACTAACCAGGGAACAACCCCCCTGGAGCAATGCGGGGCCCAACAGCTGTGTACGGATCTTACCGTGGGTACACCGTGGATTGAACCACAAACTTTCCGAGTCCCAGTCGCAAAGCTTAGCCACTTAGCTGTGCATATACGTATTTATGGTTGGTGGGCTACCATTGCTGACACAGGATACCTAATAGATTACTGAGTAGCACGAGGGCAAAGGCTATCTCGCCTCAACGAATGCAAACCGAATGAAGATTGCTGCTTCAACTTTTTTTTGCTTTAAAGGCCTTTCTAGAGATCTATGATTATGCAGTGTTGAGCGGTAGCTTACCTTTCCCGGGTGTCACCAAAGTGTATGAAGACAGCTGACAAAGCAGCAACAGCAAAAGGCCTCGGCGCATTTTGGGTGATTGATAGAGCGGACTCCCGCTCGGCGGTGAGTGCATATATATCTGAAGTACAAAGTTAGCGACTGCTGTTTGTTGTTTGCAGAGTAAACACAGAAGAGATAGCAGATAAATCGCGTAATTGCTGGGAACTTTTGCTAAATAGCCAGGGTCGATAATCAGCCCTCCCCTATTAAATTCAAATATTTTGTTTGCCTTTACATGATGTTTATATTTGTTATCGCTCTGGCCCTTATAGAAATATGCTGATTGACAGGAAATAAGGAACGTTTCTCGAACTTTATGAAAATATAAGGTTTTACTTACAAAGTTCAGCAACGGCTTTTCAGGAATCACCAGACTGAATTCCGTTGTCAAGACTGAATGTCTTTAAATACCTCTTTTCGTGCATTGTTTTCTGAGGCAGCAAACTGTGTGAAATGTGTATTCAAAATGAAGTGATTTGATTGAAGGAGGCCAGTCCGACAATCGATAGGGGGTGTTATGTTACATTGTATTGTTAATCAAACCTCCTTGTTTGGAATAGTTCTTGATCACCCACTCCCGACCGCTATTCTAGTGCCATGGCGACTTTGGGTCCTTTGGGATAATATTTTATGGACAGGTGAGTGGAACTTTTTTAATGGTATGGGTCCCATTATGTCTGGCATGAAGCAAATACAGCATTTCACAGTAAGAACATCATACCAAGAGTCAAACATGGTGATGTTAGTGTGACGCTGTATGAATGCTTCATTGCCTTGGGACCTGGACAACTTTCATTGTTGAAGGAACCATGAATTGTGGAGTTGTGGAGTGGTCTAATTATAGGTCTAATCCAAATTATAGGAAGTGTTTGTTTTCAATTATTACTGCTAAAGATGGTGAAATTCAAGGGAGATATTTTTTTCACAAGGGTGACATGGATGTTTGATACCTTTTTTCATTATCAAGCATCAGATTCAGTTGCCAATCAGCTCAAAGTCCACACACCAGGACCTGTTTACTCAGTGTTGTAAAGTAGCTTACAACAGATTGGGGCACGGGGGGGCACACAGAAAAGCTCACACACACACACACACACACACACACACACACACACACACATACTGGCCATGTGTAGTTTACTGGTCGCATATGCTTTTCTAATATGTAAGACAGTGTTATCTCATGTTTTCACTATTATCCCAACATTTTGGTCTAATATCACAGTTGTCACATTGCCATATTTGTTGTGTGCTATTTATTGATTAACATACAGTATTCTTATTATATGCAATTACCCTGCCAGCGCATGTTATAAACCTATTGCAAGGACCTCTAGTGGCTGTTACTGGAATCCATTAGCCATGCAGTCGTCACAGTTCACAAAGCAAAGGAAGGTGTTGTTTGCAAAGGAATTCCCGCAGATAGTGACAGTGAGACTTGTTCAAGTCAGAGGTCTTTTTTACATGGTTACTAAATAAGAACTGTTATTTCTAAAAAACCTATCCCTGTGTATTACGGGGTCCAAGGTGGAAATTTGGCATCATTCGCTATGTTCATCCATCCATCCATCCATTATCTTAACCCACTTATCCTGAACAGGGTCACAGGGGGGCTGGAGCGTATCCCAGCATACATTGGGTGAAAGGCAGGAATACATGGGGCAATTTAGACTCTCCAATCAGCCTGACCTGCATGTCTTTGGACTGTGGGAGGAAACCGGAGTACCCGGAGGAAACCCACACGAACACGGGGAGAACATACAAACTCCGCACAGAGAGGCCCTGGCGGCAGTTCTACCCACTGCATCATCCGTGCCGCCCTCGCTATGTTCAGGATATGACAACAAATAGATCCAATGAAAAGCATACAGCGCCGTGAAAAAAGTAAACACAAAACAAATGTTTTAAGTGCTGTTTAATTTCTTTCATGAAAAAAGATATCAAACATCCTTAACACCGCTGTGGAAAAGTGATTTCCCCCTGGTTGCATCACCTTTAGCAGCAATAACTGCAATGGAACACCACCTATACTTTGATATTATTATTTCACATCGCTTTAATTCCCACAAATCCATAGGTTTGGTATGCCATGACCAAAGCAAACTCCAGAAGAGGTGACTGGAAACAGTTACATAGCCATTTCTAAGGCTCTAAGACTCCACTTAACCACAGTGCCATTATCTCCAAATAACCTCTCTCTTCTCCAATTATTCCATCTCAATAGGGGATACACAGTGACCTCATCCCCTAGTGCAAGAAACCTCGGAGTGGTGATGGACAACAGGCTCTCCTTCCCCGAGAACAAGCTTTGATGCTCCCATACCAGGCAGTTAAGGGATCAGCCCCTGTTCAATCACTTTTCAAGACCTATTCACCAGCAAGACCCCTCCGTTCCGCTACTTCAGGACGCCTGGCGCCTCCCCCTCACCGCACCTGCACTTCTGCTCCTGAACGATTGCTGTCTGTTCTGGCCCCATGGTGGTGGAATGACCTTCCTGTGGATGTTAGAGTCTCTGACTACTTTCAAACGCAGACTGAAGACTCATCTCTTCAGGCTGCACATTTCCCTCCTTACCTCACCACCATGATTAGCCTTGTGTATGCCATAGATTATAATGGCACTTATATAGAGTTATATATAGATGTTGTATTATATTATATTGTATTGTTGTAGTAGGCGGCACGGATGGTGCAGTGGGTAGCACTGCCGCCTCACAGCAAGGAGGTCCTGGGTTCGAATCCCCGTTGGGCGGGGCCTCTCTGTGCGGAGTTTGCATGTTCTCCCCGTGTCTGCGTGGGTTTCCTCCGGGTACTCTGGTTTCCTCCCACAGTCCAAAGACATGCATGTTAGGCTGATTGGAGAGTCTAAATTGCCCGTAGGTATGAGTGTGTGAGTGAATGGTGTGTGTGCCCTGCGATGGACTGGCGACCTGTCCAGGGTGTATTCCTGCCTTTCGCCCAATGTATGCTGGGATAGGCTCCAGCCCCCCTGCGACCCTGTTCAGGATAAGCGGGTTCAGATAATGGATGGATGGATGGATGTATTGTTGTACTATATTACTATATTGTATTGTTGTACTATATTATATTGTATTGTTGTACTTGGGGTATTCTAGCTGCAAACTGTGGTATGCTAGTTTGTAAGTTGATTTATTCTTCAAGGGTTTCGATTGTAAATGGTAAATGGCAGGCATTTCTATAGCGCCTTTATCCAAAGCGCTGTACAATTGATGCTTCTGCATTCACCCATTCATACACACACTCAGACACCAACGGTGATTAGCTGCCGTGCAAGGCACCAACCAGCTCGCCAGGAGCATTTGGGGGTTAGGTGTCTTGCTCAGGGACACTTCGGGGATCGAACCAGCATCCCTCCAACTGCCAGACAACTGCTCTTACTGTCTGAGCCATGTCACCCCCTTACACAACACACAATTGTATCTGTATGTATGGTCATGCTAGGACTCAGAACCGTACTGTCCTCTATGGTCCTCTTCACACCTGTTCCTGTGTTCGTTTTGCACTTTGTTGTACGTCTCTGGATAAGAGTGTCTGTTAAATGCTTTGTAATGTAATGTAATAAATGATCCCAGAAGAAAATCCCAAGACCTGCATCCCAAGACCTCCCTAGCCTTAGCTATATCAGTGGTCATGACTCTAAAATAAGAACCAGACTGGGCGAAGAAGGAATTCATAAGAGGGTAGCAAGGTAGACTACTAACCAAGTAGACTACTAACCAAGAGAAACATCAATTCTCATCGCACAATTGCGACAAAGCACCGGAATGATCCCCAAGCATTTTGGGATAATGTTCTATGGACAGACTAGTCAAAAGTGGATGAATGATACAGGTCCCATTATGTCTGGCCTAAAGCAAATACAACACTTCACAGTAAAATCATCGTACCAAAAGTCAAATATGGTGATGTTAGTGTGATGCTGCATGGATGCTTTGCTGCCTCGGGACCTGGACAACTTGTCATTATTGAAGGAATTGTGAATTCTGCTCTGAACCAGACAATTATTTTGTGGAATGTGTGGTCTGTCCATGAGCTGAAGCTGATTGGCTTATGTAACAAGACAATCATCCAAAACACAGAAGCAAGTCCACATCTAATTGACTGAAAATAATCAAAATGAAAGTTTTGGAGTGGTGACTTTGATATTGTGAAAAGGGATATTGTGGCAGAATTTGAAAAGGGCAGTTAATGCTCAAAAGCCTACCAATATGTCTTTATTAACGCAGAAGAGTGGGTTAAAGTTCCTTCACGGTTTTGTGAAAGTCTGCTATCAAATGAAAGTGTTTGGTTGCAATTATTGCTGCTAAAGATGGTGGAGCAGGTTATTCCATTTAAGGGGGCAATTATTCACAGGGGTTACATTGATATTGGATAACTGGGGGTTTTCAAGACCAGGCTTGATACGGTGTTCGATACTATTTAGCTTTTAGGCAGACTAGGCAGTAGGTACACTTCAGTGGTAGGAAAAGGCGAGCTTGGGCCGCATGGCCTGTTCTTGTCATTATCTTACGTTATGCTACGTTATGTTATGTTATGTCACGCTATTTTATGTTATGTTATGTTACATGTTGTCTAAAGATCTGAAGCCAGTCAGTGAGAAAAATATGCAATAATTGAGGAAATCAGGAAGGGTCAAAATACTGCTGTTATATCAAAGCTTATTTGCATATAGGCGATACAAGATAATGTATGAAACCATTTGTCACTATTGTACAGTATGCATTAGTTTGATGATGATGATAATAATAATAATAATAATAATAATAATAATAATCATCATCATCATCATAATAACCATCATCATCAACACATCAACAATAATGATTTGGTTCATTTTACAATTAATTAAATATAATTAATAAAAATGCAATATACTGTACATTCATACATGATTTGTCATCAATTTGAATTGATGGCAACAGTGACAACAAATTGAATTAAATTCAGCCAGTTTCAGATATTGGCTTCAAATTAATTAATGCATGGAAAATAATGAATGAGAGAGGTCAGAAGAGAACGGCTAGGTTTGTTCAAGCAGGAGTAACTCAAATAACCATGCGTTTCAGTGACTGGCAGAAGTGCATCTCTGAACACAGGACACTTTGAACCTTGAAATAGATGGGCTACAGCAGCAGAAGACCAATAACTAAAATAAATTCGTAATAAATACCTAATAAAGTAGTCACTGAGAGTATATAGTACGAATATAAACAATGACGTGATGTAAAGATATAAACAAATTAAGTAGTAGTAGTAGTAGTAGTAGTAGTAGTAGTAGTAGTAATAGTAGTGTGCATTGTGCACTGGTATAACTGAATATTTGCAAAGTGGAACTTCCTCTAAACATGAGTACAGTATTCAGTACATAACTGTACAACTATAGGTTTGTAATTCACATCGGGGACAAATATTCTTCAACAAATGACCGATAACGTTCAGCTGGAAGTATGCATCAACAGCATGACTATCTGGGTGTTTTAGGACGCGAAGGCTCCAATCGCCAATTTAATCCCTAACCAGCACTAGGAATTTTGGAATGCCTTGCCTGAGAATAGTATGCGTACAATCAACTCTTTGAAAAATAATTTTCACTTTGCAGTTGGTGCACTTTTCCACAGGATGGCGTCGCTCACTTCCCATTTCCGACGCGGGCTACATGCTTCCCTCCCTCCCACGAAGGAATAAATTGCACTGACGTCACAACAAGTGAAAGAAGGAAGCAAAGCTCTCTGTGTGAGCTGTCATTAACTAGTTGTAGAGACAGTAAGGGGAAGCCTCTTAGACAGCGCAGGCTCTGGTTACACACCAGCAACGCTCCCGTTGCCTGAAACAAATCGAGTAGTATAGATCAATTGGCAAGCACACACCCGAAGCAGAGCAAGGGAAATAAGACTGCCATGGCTGATGTTATACAAATGAACGAGTCGTCTTCATCTGACGTTGCGAACCGATTCGCTCGCAAAGGGGCTCTACGGCAGAAAAATGTGCATGAAGTAAAGAACCATAAATTTATTGCCAGATTTTTCAAGCAGCCGACCTTCTGCAGTCACTGCACGGACTTCATCTGGTAAGCGCATTTCTCAAATCCGTTTTCCCGTTTTGAACGATACTGGAAGAGTTGTATTCTATGGCGTAGAAACGCACTCAACTTTGTTTCGCCTTGTTGCGCCCTCCGTGTTTCTTTTTAGTTTACTTGGATTAAGACGCAGGGAGTTAACTCATGGAGCTTATATGGAACGTATGCTACAAACGGAATGTAATTAATGTTTGCAGAATTGCGGGAAAAAAAGTTTTCCCCTACTGCGCTGCAAACTTTTTCCTAACATCTAGTGGTTGCATGCAAAAGGATGTACTTCTTCTCAAACTGCTGCTGTAGTTTGCACTGTATGTCATAAGGGAAAATTTACGAGGCAGCCGAGAAGTGGTGTGCGCGCATATCATGTTATTCTCTCGCTGGCTGTGCATTCATTTTTCAAGACTTCCTTTCCGATGCAGTGCACACAACTGCCCGATCTACCAAACAAAAGATGTGTAATTTCTACCACTGCGTGAAAATGTGAGAGCACACGGGACGCGCCCATATTGACTTTGCTGAAACTATGCCCTGGGGGTGTTTTCTTTCGTAGGTTCCTAAGGAATATTAGTTCAATTTCTGATTCCGTCTTAATATCGCACCCACACAGTGCGCGACAAGGCCTGTACATGCAGTAAATCATTTAAATAACACGTATTTAATATCTTCAGAAGAACAGGCTTCGGTTTCCAACTGTCTCAGGCAGTGGTCTATCAGCAGAAAACGGGAATGTCTGATCAAGAAAAAGACCGTCTTGACTATTTCAACATAATTAAACTGTTGTATACATCCTAATACATACATGAATGTATAAAAATCCGGGAAATCATTTTAGTGAAATCCTTCGACAGGGGTATATGGAGATATGGGATGGTATTACTTCTGAAAATATGTAGTCACCAGTTTGGAATTCGTTAACTGTCAAAATATTTATTTGCGTGCAGCATGAAAACAAACTTCCAGTCCAAGAAAATACAGAGTCACTGTGCAGCTGCTTCATCGCAACTGTGTTTTGTGGATATGTATATAAAAAATTTTTTTTGCAAGGACCTGTGTTTTATACCTGGAACTCTACTTTTTTTTTTTTTTCTTATTTGATAGAACATCCCTAGTTAAAAACAAAAACAAATGTACTGTTAACCTGGTAACCAATTATGAATCACGATCTCCTGATTGTACTATCTAATGTAGTTATAAAGTTGCATATGAAACATACTTCTAAGTCTCAAAACGACCAAAACATGTTTCAGATAATCTGTAGTTTAGACCTCCCTGTACTCTTGAGCTTTGTCTGTGTACAAAAGCTCAGTGTTGCACCACTCCACCCCAAACGCATATGCAGACACCCCAGGGCCATATCCATGTCCATTGGCTGCTTTATATTTTGTTGCATACTCTTAATTCACCAGTGGAAAAATGTTACAGGTTGTGTAGGGCTTTCCAAATAAATATGAATGCGTATTATATGGCATAATTTCAGGTGGGGATGGAGTGCGCATGGTGGCCTGTATCTGATATTGAACTGTTACACTCTCAGAAAAAAGGTGGAAAGAGGAACCCTGTTGAACCCAGACCATTATACCTGGCAAATAACACTGGCACTGGATACTAGGGGCCATCTGTGAAGATGAGGCTTTTGAGCTTTTTGGAACCCTCTTGAGCTTTTTAGAACCCTCTCTTCTGAGCGTATACAGAATATGGGTCTTAAATTAACACGCTTGCATTGGTAGATAATTTCATATTTCATAGTTTCCTATTTTGTCTTTTGCTGTAACCTGCTACACTTTGGGGTACATCTGTCTTTGTTGGTCCATCTTCTTGGCCGTCCATGGGTATATGTGGGCCACAGCAAAAGCTGCCTTTCACATAAGCTGACAGGGAGCAAATGTGTAGACGCTGCCAATTCTGTGTCTGATTTGCTTCTCATTTGTTTTCACAGGGGTTTTGGAAAGCAAGGTTTCCAGTGCCAAGGTAAAGCCACACTCTGATTTTGTAAACCTTACCCGCCATTGTGTCTTACCTCTTGGGTTAAGGCCCTTGAATGGAGACTCTTTCATTGCTGTGACCATCGCAACAGTACTTCTGAAAGTCCTGAGACTTATGTCATTGCAAAGATGAGAGAGAGAGAGAGAGAGAAATAGAGAGAGAAACCCCTGAACAATACTGAGTTGTCTTGGTACACTTACTGTAAAGAAGTAAAGAATGTTTTAATTATGTTTGACAGTGCTGTTTTATTCTTGTAGGAAATGTTTGATATGAGCCTTGTGGCCATGTTTCTTTATTCTGGCACATTCTGTGAACTGCACAATGTGTCTGCTGTTTCTTGTGCTATTCTTGCAGATTAATGATAGAATTAATTTTGTCATTGATTTTCTTCCCAGCTCTTTCATAAATCCAGGAAATTTGACATCTATCAATAGGGAATTTAAAGCCAATGCTCCCAATAAAAATATATTTTACCTTTTTACTTGCATTTTATATTTTGCGTGTGAAAGGCATGTTTAGCTCTATGTACAGTAATGTAACAATATACATTTTGTAGATAGTTTCAAGCTAGTGTACAGTATCTGAGGGCAATTTTGATTTGTTAGACTAAAAAAAAAAAAAAAAAAGACTATTGTGGGAATATATGCTCGAGTGCAAATTTGTTCTTAAGTGTGTGTGTCAGTCTGTGGGTGTGTGTCTGTGTGTGTGTGTGTGTGTGTGTGTGTGTGTGTGTGTGTGAGAGAGTGAGTGTATGTATGTGTGTGTGCCTGTCTGACTATTATGCTATGAAGGATGTGGTCAGGTTCGAAACCGAAGTAAGACAGCACAGTAATGCAAAATCTATCCAAATCTGCTGCTGTGGTAGTTTTGCATCTCTTTGACCATATTTGCTCAAAATTAAATAACATTTCTTGTGAGTATACGCAAAACGAATGAGAAACTGAAAGGACAACATTTCAGGTTCCGAGCATGAACTGGAAGGAAGCCATGTTTTGTAGGTCAACATGATGACTGGGAGATGGCATATCAGCATTGTATGGTCTGATGAAGCTGTGGCCTTGGTCAAGTGAAACTGAACACCTATAGTATAATAAAGTAGCTTTACAATATAGGCCTATTCAACACTGGTATAATACTGACCTGGCACAGATTCACAGCAGGCTGCCATTCCACACTCCTGGCTAAATATTCAAATGCAAAGACACGACACGAGACAGGGGAGGCCTGTAAATGACTGGGACACCAAGGTCGGTGGTTCTAATCCCGGTGTAGCCACAATAAGATCCACACAGCCGTTGGGCCCTTGAGTAAGGCCCTTAACCCTGCATTGCTCCAGGGTTATCTCCTGCTTAGTCTAAAATCAACTGTACGTCGCTCTGGATAAGAGCATCTGCCAAATGCCAATAATGTAATAATGTAATGATGAGAGATGAGGCAAATATATTTAGACTCCAACCCTGTTGGAATCTCTTCAGTTCTAGTTCATCTCAGGATTGGATTGCTATCATTTGATCAGTATGGCATGGTTGCCATTGTGTTCGGTACTGTGACCCCAAAGCTCAGGTTTTTTGAAAAATCCTGACTTATGTGATCGATCAAGATAATGAAAGATGAGCAGATGTATGTTGGCCATGGTGTCATAATCGCATGGGGGACCAGTTGAGTTTGGCAGGTGTTCCCAGCTGAGAGCCACTTCTCAGGCAAACTGAAATGCTGGCGTCTTGTCATCTTGTCTTGTTATTATTTTTTGTAAATATTCTGTGCCTTGTTCATAAGGTGTAATTTGTTCTTGCATTCATGTTTATTTTATAAGGACAAACCATGCCAAATAAAAAAAATATTTCCTCTTCTGTCAATTAATTAAGTTGAAATTCCATTAGTCTTAAGAGGTAATGTGACTTCTTGGAATTTCACATAATAATTTAAAGAGCAGGCGGTAATTTCTAAAAGTTATGCCTTATAAATGACCATTATCATATTATGCCAGGATGATTTATTCAAATTAATTCAAGGCTGGCTTTCCGTATGTGGGCTATTTCTGTGACTGTGACATGAGCCTCTTTGTGGAGAGCGACCTGATCTGCCGGCTATTTTCCGGAAGGTGAGGGAAAACTTAGGCGCAACCTGCTGGTTGTGGATGTTTTTGAACGCGTCTGAAAGGGGGTGGTTGGCCCAGGGCACAGAGTTTGTATTCCTCTTTCAGTGAAAGCCCTGTTTAAGATGTGCTGGCTGAGCTGAGATTCTTGGGTCCTTCTGAAAATCATGTTATGTTTTTGTGCATTTTTGCATTAACTTGTGGGTGTAGACTCGCCCCAATTGAACACCACACGACCTTCCTTTGCATACTGCAGAGCTCCTTGGGTTGTATTCAGGAGTGTGCAGGGGATTTCCTTGTGGCAAATTAACCCCAAAGCAGTATTTTTGCTCACAGTTTCCCCCCAGAATTATGCATTATGAGTTATGAGAACACAGTAAAACTGCTGGTTTGCTAATGTTATGAAACCAAGCAGCTTGCAGTAATAAGAGTAATGTTTATGCATTTACACTCCTTGTACCACAAACTGATTTCTTTAAAACAGACAACACCTTTCCTGGTTGTTTCTCTACATGTGAAAGATGGATTTCCTTTATTAAACATTTATTTGAAGCTACAATTAGTCATTAATGTAGGCTCAGACAAGACTAACATGTTGACTGATCTAATAAAGAGCTAGTTAATAGTTGCTGATAATAGTTAATGATTTTCTACAGAATAGTGGCACCATAACCAGGCCTCCAGATTTTAAAAGACATCAGTGGATTTTGGTTTTGGCAGTGGAAGTGTATCGGGAGTAAAATTATTCTTTATTTTGTTTTCGAGAGCAGTAATTATCCACACTTATTTAAAGTGGGAAAAAAGACCTTCTGGTGTTTTTAGTTTCAACAGCAGACCTCAGCTGGCACCTTGATGGGCCCTGGCACAGCGGAGAGTGTGGACTGCCAAACATATGGTGGACCCTTCACCCCCTATCTCCCTGAAGTTTCACCTCCACACTGTAACTCTACTTTAAAAGTATGACCGAATTCTGTGAGAGGTCCCACAAACTGGGTGCTCCTTGCGATTCCTGTCTCGAACCTGCACCTTTAATTCCTGTCTCGAACCTGCACCTTTAATTCCTGTCTCAAACCTGCACCTTTAATTCCTGTCTCAAACCTGCACCTTTAATTCCTGTCTCAAACCTGCACCTTTAATTCCTGTCTCCTGTCTCGCTGACTGCAGCAAGGGGGCTAGTGTATTCCTGTATATTCCTTAATGGAATTGATATCCTGCAGAAAATCTTGGTAGAAAAGGAATGCTTTATAAGTTCTACGATTCCCTGTATTCATGGAAATGGAGGGCTAGGCTACGGTTATTATGATGATGGTGATGCTGTGTACTTACAGGTTTAAAAACCAGAGATATCCATGCTAAGAAAGACACGTGACACAAGTGCGAATATACGATGATGCAATTTGGAAAATGTGCTTGCTGGTGTCTGGGCCCATTCATATATATGGGGGCCACTCTGTACTAGCTGTGGATATATATTAGCTTGGAGTGTATTATTACACGATGGTGTTGGTGAGACTGTCCTACTGCATGTGTGGTTGAAATCTGAAGGCCCTGGTTTTTGTGAGCTGGGCAAGTGTGAATGGCTGCCATTAATTCATTTGCTAGGATAACTGCACTCTTTTCATCTCTTTGCCATTTTACTCCTTCTTGTTGAAGGCACTAAATGGTAAAGGGTCTCTATTTATATAGCGTCTTTATCCAAAGCGCTGTACAATTGATGCTTCTCAATCACCCATTCAGACAAACACTCAGACACCAACGGTGATTGGCTGCTGTGCAAGGCACCAACCAGCTCATCAGGAGCAATTCAGGGTTAGGTATCTTGTTCAGGGTCACTTCGGTGCACCCAGGGAGGGATTGAACCGGCCACCCTCTGACTGCCAGAGGACTTGCCTCCTGAGCCAATGTTGCCACAATACGAACAGCGCTTTGAATGTTTGACCACTGGGGTGAGGAGGAATATGTACATATTGCTGGGAGTGGTTAATCTCTCAATGTTACTGAGAAACCCGTTATTTATTATCGATGGGTTAGAGTTCAAATGTCCTGGTCTAGTTCCAAGTTCTTGTGAATCCTGTGTGGGGAAATACTCTGAAGGTGGAGCAGGATGGCATTGCTTGTCCAATGACTCTAGCTGATTTTACTCATAGTATTACTTGCCTATGCAGATTTTGCACTGTAAATGGTAAATGGTAAATGGTTGGAATTTATATAGCGCTGTACAATTGATGCTTCTCATTCACCCATTCATACACACACTCACACACCAACTGCAATTGGCTGCCATGCAAGGCACCGACCAGCTCGTCAGGAGCATTTGGGGGTTAGGTTTCTTGCTCAGGGACACTTCGACACAGCCCGGGCGGGGGATCGAACCGGCAACCTTCCGACTGCCAGACGACGAAGTGGTCGGACCAATTAGTATTTGGGTTTTTTCCCACGGAGGATCTGTTCACAAATGTAATTTGCAAAGATTGACTGCTTGCTTTTTTGGCAAGCAAGCTTGCAATTAGCCTGGGCCCTTTTCAAAAGAGGTAGTCATTTTATGACTTATGATGCTCTTTACCATATTTACATCTTATAATTCATACTTTGTACCGGGGTGCGAAATGTTTGATACTTTGATACTAATTACACATGTACTATAGCTCTAACTAAATAAATAATCGTTCACTATTATGTACATTTAAATTCCATTTAAATAGCCGTATTTTAAGTTATAACATCAACCTCGCTAGCAATGGAAAATCTTTTTGAAAGGATAATTCAGTAATCCTGCAGTCGACCCACTGTACTAGTGATGACAAACGGTGCTGTACCTCCTCTTCCACACTGAATAATTTGGGTCAAACCCTGAGTCTTCACAGTTTCGAAAGAAACTGCTAGGCTCTGCTCTCGGAATATGAGTGCAGTGAATTATACTGCGCAGGAGTGGAAAATGCCAGTGTTTAAACCAGCAGCACAGTTGTAATGTTTTCTCAGCTGCTAAAAAAATGAAATGCTGTGCTACTAATGCCTTGACCAGGCCACTGGGCTGGGGAAGCTCTCTGAACTGCCTGCCATTGCTAAACGCTGCTAATACACATTTTCCAGATGTGTTGGCAGCAGTTCTACTTCTGGAAAAGTGTGGCTGCTCTTCAGTACTTTTGTTGTCTGGCCCTAGCACATTGAATGGTCATTGAGCGCAACTTTACATGACACTTTTGGACCTCCATCAAGTTTTACATTCACTAACCATGTGAATTTCTTAAGTAAAGCCTTCTAGGTAAGTAAGAGGCCTGCTATGCCAGGTTTCCACAATGCATATGGGGATCTGTGATGCTATTCACAGCTGAAGGACTTACTCCGAAATAATACAAATATAGTAATTAAAAGATTGCTTGTGACCGAACCCAATAATGACTATGTTGGTGCTCCAGGAATTACTGTGAATAAGGAGCTTGTTCTTCTCTCTCTCCCATACCTAGGCTATGCAATATAAAATAGCAGGAAATACAATATTGAATAATGAATACAAGGATGTGTGCTTGGCTGCATGCGTGACTCCATGCTTGTGTGGGTGGGTTACTCCAGTTTCCTCCCCCTGTCCAAAGGCATGCAAGTTAGGCTAACAGGAGTGTCTATATTGCCCGTAGGTATGAGTGTGTGATTGGTGTGTGTGCCCTGTGCTAGATTGGTGGCCAATGCATGCTGGGTTATTTTATTTTATTCATTTAATGTTTATTTGAGTAGGGACAATGCCAAGAGACCATAGCATCATTACTGCCAGTTTACAGCAGGTTCATGTAGCTGATGATCTGCATACAGAGATTGTAGCTATTGCCAGTTTACAGCAGGTTCATGTAGCTGATGTTTTGCATACAGAGATTGTAGCTATTGCCAGTTTACAGCAGGTTCATGTAGCTGATGTTCTGCACACAGAGATTATCGCTATTGCTAGTTTCCAACTCCCGTCCCTAGTTAGGCTTTTTTCATGAAAAGAAAAGAAAAATATTCAAAATAAGACTGTGTTAAATAGAAGGTTAGGCTCCAACCCTGCAACCCCGACCAGGAATAACCAGGTAAGATAATGGATGGATGGATGGATGGTTGGTGGTATTAGGGAAACATCACTGTTGGAATGGGTTGAAAAGCAAAGACTGACCCCCCTTCTTCACTGTGTTTTTGACAGTTACTCTTCCACCTAATAGCTCCATCTCTTGTTTAGCTAGTATTTAAATTGTGCTTGTTGCATTGGCCATCTGCATAGTTGTTTTCTTTTTAATTCTAGCATGTTAATGGTAACAAGGTATTGAGCCATTTGGCGTACTAGTTGCTTTCTGTGTAATCATAGCAACATTTTCCATTTTTAGGTAGTCTGTTTATAACCCCAATAAATGTCACCTTCCCACAATGATTTCTAAACGCCTCTTTCTCACTTTATTTTTTGTTTTCGGTGCAGTGTCACTACTGTCTTTGCCAGTAAACCTCAATACAGCCTTCCCCTGCACATGGGCATGACTGTGGGGAGACATTCTCAGAGGGCATGTCAAAGTCGGTTACTGTATCACCCTCCCCTGGCGCTCTGTGCATGGAATATCCCTTACACGAATATCCCTTGTTATAAACTTGCCATCTCCAGTGCCACCTGGATTTGGAATGTACAGTCGGCAAACCCTGTACGAGCGTGCTCGATTACACGCCCCACCCCCCGGTGTCGGCTGGAGAGAGTGAAGACATTTTGGGGTTCTCCTGCAAAACATGCGGTGCCAGCCAGCTGCTTCTTTACCCACCGCTGCAGGTCAGGGTGGAGGAGGCCCAGTCATACGGGCCTGCACTGACCCAGTCATACGGGCCTGCACTGGCCCAGTCATACGGGCCTGCACTGACCCAGTCATACGGGCCTGCACTGGCCCAGTCATACGGGCCTGCACTGACCCAGTCATACGGGCCTGCACTGACCCAGTCATACGGGCCTGCACTGACCCAGTCATACGGGCCTGCACTGACCCAGTCATACGGGCTGCACTGACCCAGTCATACGGGCTGCACTGACCCAGTCATACGGGCTGCACTGACCCAGTCATACGGGCCTGCACTGACCCAGTCATACGGGCTGCACTGACCCAGAGCAAGCCATGGCCTCCTGGACGGGTTCGCTGTCACGGGCAATGAACACTACTGTCATGACCAACTGAATCCCTCCCGCCCCATGTATCCCTTGGGTGACCCCAAGCCCAATATATGCCTGCCCTCCTGGGCTGCTGGCCATAGTCTGCACTGGCATCGGTCGGACTTGATCCGAGTGGGAGATGCCAGCGGTGTGGTGATTTTGTGGTGCACTGTGTAAACAGAATCCGTACGCGCACCTGCAGTCCCACCACTGCTGGCTCGAGTTTCCCCACGGACACCTTATCCTCAGGGCAGGCGGGGGTGAGCAAATGCCAGGGTGTAGGTTAAGGAGGAGACACCGCTGCAGGTCCCAGGTAGTTCCTCTCCGAGATCAGCACTTGGGGCTCCCTAAGCCCAGTACATTAACCCTAACGTCGTACCCGAGGGGGCTGGCTGTCAAACCTCTTTTAGCTGACTGTGCAAACGGTTTGTTCCATAATCTGGAAGTCAATTTAAAACATGACTATGAAGCATTATTTAATATAATTTCCCGAGAACCATGCCAGAAAGTGGCAGAAATGAAGCTGTAATGGAAAAGAGGCACTCTAGTGACAGCCGTGTCACTCCGGTGTGTGCTGATGTATCCGTACAGACAGGCCTGGCCAGCAGACGCGGAGTGTGTGCCTGTCTCCTGAGGAGGTGTGCTGTTGATGATAGCCCTCAGTAATTAACGTTGAGCAGAAGAAGTTGGAGGGGGGGGGGGGGTGCAGATTGTGGAGGACCGCACACTCTCAGAGTGGACCTGGGACATGGGAGGCACAGCGTGCCCCATCGGCGCTGGTAATGGGTTTCCCGGAGATCTCAATAATGGGTTTTCCTTGTTTGAGCGTGCGTGGCGTGTTCCAAGCCCTGGGAGACAGGCGCACCGCAAGGTTATTGGCTCAGAGCAGTCACTGGAACAGCCCCCTGGAGAGGGAACCTCTCATTAGCCTGCCCATCCTCGGGAAGACTATCGGCAGTGTGGGCGCAAGCACACAAGTGATCATAAATCAGGTGAATGCATTTGAGTGTTGGGTTCACCCACTCCCACACCCCACTGCTGCCCTAAGGGCCTGATCTATGGTGCCCTGTTGTAAAAGGCCCTTACCCCTGACTCAGACCTTCTGACAGGTGTGGAGGCAAAGCAGACTCTATGTATTACGCACCTCCTCTGTGCCTCAACCACACTGCTCCTCCTCTGTCTACCCCCTCAGGCTGCTGCTTGCTATTGACCTTGGAATGGCACGACACAGAAAAGACTGTTTTTTTTTTTATGTTCTCACTTTTATGTAATGTAGTTGTCTTTCTCAGGTCGCAGACTGCTCTAAGCTAGCAACATAAACAAGTGATCTGAGTCATGATTTTGAAGATGTAGTTCTGGATTTCATTACATACAATACGTTCTGTTTTAAGACTTGACTGCACAGTGTAATAAAATCTACATGGTGGAGTTATTTCATGAGTGGTCTGACCTTCTCTTTTGAGGAATAAATTCAGAGCCAGATCTCTGGATCAATTCGGAATCTTTTTCTTTATCGATAACCATGTTTATTTGCACATCATTCTTCCAATTTTATTTGAAAACTCATCAGTTTATGATACAGCTCATGTAAAATTACTTGATGAAGCTCTTATATTTGCAACATCTGAATAAGATTTCATATGCCTCTAATAATCCATGAATAAAAAGCATGTCAACACCCTGTTTTCTTTGTGTCAAACATGGTCTGCACGTGTACAAGTTGTCTTGGGTGTTGAAAGCAGCCAGCTACTTTACTGTAAAACGGTTGCAGCAAGCAGGAAGTCCTCACTTCTGGTCCAACAGGGATGCAGAATTACTCTGTATTAAAATAATTAACCATTGTGCATTACAGGAATTGTTGAAATAGCGTTTTTTTAAAGCAGATAAAAAAAGCTTAATAAAGATCCATCGAACCACAGAACAAAGTAATTCAAGTGGAAGACCCTGAAAGCAAGTATTAAAGTAGTAATGTCACCAGTAACACATGATCTGATTAATTCATGCGATTGTGAATTACAATGGTTAAAGATACGATGGTAGATGGAAAATCTGGCCATTGATGTGATGGTACTAGATAGTAAATCTGGTCATAAATGTCTATTTAGCGATGGGGAGTGCCACAGCCAAAATACGAATGCCATTACTTGCATTAAAAAAGTTGAACATGTTGATCAGTAAAATTAATTGCATGAGTTACCAGTCATACCAATTAATGTTGACAGTCATATTTTTACAACAGCGGTGGTTCACACACAGTGAGTTTTCAACAGGTCATGCACTTTCTTTATCATTGACATCATTAACATTAAAGGACATAATTATAAATAACCATGTGTACATGCTAAATGTAAATGGCATAATCAAAATATGACCCAAACAAGAATATGTTCCATTATTCATATGGTGTGCATGTAAACCTAGTCTAGGAGAAGCATTCCTTTTTAATACAAGGCTTAACTGTTATATCATACCATACTGTTAGTATGGTAACAAATAGCTTTCTATTGACACATACCACACATTCACCGACTTTGTTTGTGGCACTACTTGTACAATAGAATCACATTTGTGTGCATGTGTGTGTGCACAAATGTGAGTGTGCATGCATGCAAAAAGCAACGTTTCATATGCATCCACACGTGACTTGCTTTCTTGTTAGTTGAGATGAGGCCCATCTGTCTCTTCAGTGTATGTGTGTGTGTGTGTGCTTGCATGAGGATCCTCCAAAACGAATGTTTGCAGACAGACGCTGTGGGCTGGAACAGGTTGCAAGAGAGAGCCAAGTGCAGTCACTGTGGCTGGGAGATCCCCACTGCTGAGGTGTAATGTGAGACCCGAGACCCAGTCCTGGCTGCTCAGCTGGGGAACGAGCCGCTCGTCAAGATGACTGGCAAGCGGGCCAGAGCCAGCTCCAGAGCCTCCACGGCCTCCCGCGTGCCTGATTAACACGTCGCCTAGCAGGGGTCAAAGGGCACCATCCCCAACCTCTACATCCTGTCCGTTTGAGCGCAGCGCTGACTCCCTCGTGGAGAAACCGTCCTCAGGAGTGTCTCTCCTGCAGCGCCTCCCGTGCGGGCGGAGATCTGATATCCTGCAGTGAAAATAGAAATACTGTCAGGGCTCTGCTGGGAGTCGCTGATGAAGCCAATGGCGTGTAAAGACGTGGCGGCTTCGCTGGCGGCCGAATCCGATCTAATGTTTCCAATCGATCCTTTTATTGGAAACGCCGATGAATAGGGGCTTGGACGCTTTGATTCCGGGGTCAAGTTTAAGTAAAGACCGCAGAGTAAAGCCGAGAACCAGAGGTTGAACAGAGGTTGACCCCGGCTCTCCCGGGATTATCCGCCCCCCTGTGGTCGGCCTTGCCCCAGGCACCCCGGCGGGATTAGGGCCCGTCCGAGCGGGGAGGGCCTGCAGATTAGAGGTATGACTGGTAAGCGCCGGCCAGGAGGGCCCGTAATAGCTGTGCTGCACCAGCAAATCCCCACGCTGGAGCGCTTACGCCCTAAACCCCCGCTCCCCGGAGCGCCTCCCCGCTCCTCCCGCGCCCGCAGACAGATGCAGCGCCCCCTCCACGCCCCCGGACCCGGCATACCGCCGAGTTAATGACCATTACTGAGATTACCCGCCGCCGAGTGCAGGATTAAGATGCCTTTGAGTGAGATTGAGGTTTAAAAAATAAAAAAATAAAAATCCCATAAAGAGTGGAACGGGTTTCCACCCTCGGTCCTGCCATTAAAGTGATCTAGGTAATGTGAGCAAAAAGCAATGTTTTATATTAGTATTATACAAGGCCACACATGGCTGGCTTTCTTGGTGGTTGAGCTGAGGTGAAGTGTGTCTGTCCCTTTGGCCTGTGCAGCAACGGATGATAGGAGTCACTCCTCCTCTGCGATTGGGTCGCGCGAAACTCTGCCGGGCCAATCACCGTCCTGCATAATCGGGACTGTCCATACACCTGCTAAGGCTCCTTACTGTGTGGGCGGGCTTTGCTCCCGATGACTCTTAGCTGTGTGCTCTTTTCTGCATTAACGCTAATTACATGGGAGTGTTGGGTACCTAACTCACCAAATCGCCAGTCACAGATTCCTGCATTAACACTAATTACATGAGAGTGTTGGGTACCTACACCACCAAATCACCAGAGTCACAGATTTAGCTCGTGCTGCCTGCCGGCTGAACCCTGCCGGAAACATGCACTGCGCGGGTACCACGGAAACCAGAGCAAAAGTAGAACATGGGCGGGACGCAGCGTAGTGTGGATCACTCCAAAGCAATTGCATGCATGCCTTTCGTAGTGTGCATGGAGGCACACGCACAGGGCCAGCGTGCGCTTGGTGCGCGGCACTGCACGCTGATGCTTGTTTACGAGTTTGCGTTGATTAAAAGCGAGTGAAGAGACGCTGGCGTTATGATTCTGCGTCACGGATTTAATATTCCCATTTAAATGTCAGAGTATTTGATGTGAATTCACTTTTGTTTTATGGCCTCTATATTTCTGGGTCTTTTTGGTTTGACAAGTGTAAGTCCCTTTTAAAGGGCGGAATTAACCAGCTTTGAAGGCAAGGAACGTCGCCTCTGGGACAGTTTAAAAATACAGATGGCCACGGTGCCAACCTGAAACAAAATCTACTCGGTGTCCCTGCCAACAGAGTTTTCTTGTTGAGAGAGTGAGGGAGTGAGAGAGACGGGCTAAGGGGGGTCTGCGGGGGACCATAAAAACGAGTGGCCGCTGGAATGGGGAGCTGGTTCAGGGTCCTGTGCGCTGCCTAAGTACCGCAGTGTTTGTCTGCGTTCTTTCTCCTCCACGGTCTCTCTCCATGTCGTTGGCACCGGCGTCTGTGTGATCCATCAGTTGAAGAGCACCTGCACTGGACAGTGTCTCGGAAGGAGCCCGGTTCTGCCCGGTCGTGTCGCGTTTGCAGGGCCCGGGTGTCGGAAACGTTCCCCTCCCCTAATCCCCTGGCTCCAGCCTTTGAAGTGCTGCCCCTGTGTGTTGTGCCGGTCCGTCTGGATAGTTTACCCAAAGCCCAAAAGGAAGGAGATAATTGCGTCTGGTCAGTGTTCGCCGTGTGAGAGATGGAAAGATTCAGAGTCTCTTCCAAAGCAGTGTTTTATTTAGTGGAGTGCTGGTGGTAATAAAATAAACGGTCCGTCTGTCGGGAAATGGAGGAAAGCGTCGGAGAGACGGTGAAAGGCACGAGACCCTGAGTGAGAAGGGCACACGACTGATTTAACTCTTTTTCACTGTGTCCTGCTCCACTTTCTTGTTTTTTTGGATTACAGGTGACGTCATTAGAGGTGTTACCTGTAATCCACAGGCCTGTCTGTGGTCTACGCCCCACTCTAGCGCAGGTCTGCGTGTGACCTAAATTAAAATAGGTCTGTGGATGGTGAGCATTGGGGTGACAGATAATGTACATGTACTGTATATGGGCATTGCAAAGATCAGTGCAACAAACCTGTGCTAAAGATGAGGCTGGCTATCTTTACCAGCTATATTTTATTCAATGGGTTTTTGAATAGAAGTCCTCTGTCTTGTACTTATAGACTGATACACAGATTTGTACGTTATTACAGCAAGGCTGTCATAATGCTGTATGAGAACGGGGGGAGGGCAATTTCCCCCTGAAACCAATCAGGTAAAAGAGGTGTGGGGGTGGAGGAACACGAGAAGTTAAAAACTCAAATGGAGGTTAAAGGTTAAAGACTTGAGTTTACCATAATTTACCAAGTGACACTAATTTGCCTATCTCAACAAAACAACAGGCCTTCCTTTCAACAGTGTGGTCCAAACTGTACCTGAATAAGAATTTCTTCTCGTACAGCTAGAGCATGGAATTCTGTGTGTATGTGTGTGTGTGTGTGTGAGAGTGTGAGTGTGAGTGTGTCTGTCTGTGTGTGTGTGTGTGTGTTTGTGTGTGTGTGTGTGTGTGCGTGGGCTTGTGTGTGGGTGTGTGTGTGTTTGTGTGTGCGTGTGTGTGTGTGCGTGTGTGTGTGCTCCTGTTTCTTTCTCTGTCAGGTTCCAGAGACCAGAGGGCAGGGTTAAAATTATATTAGCTGGCTCTGTCCTGCTCTTTCTTCAAGTCCCCTTGCACACATTAATTTAAAACCCGGGCTAGGATCATTATATACATTGCAAATGTAGTTCTACTGTGCGCCTGCCTGTCTTCTTCATGTTACCCTGTTGCTCAGCTTTCGCTGTGTTTTATCTGCTTTTAAAAGGGCTCAAACAGTCCTGAGATGAGACCCTCACACGGCCTAAATGTGATGTCACCAGGCTGTCTGGCCTGATGTACCCTTCCAGATGTTTCCACGATAAGAGCCCTCTTTCATATTGTATTTTGTATATTGTTCTGAAATCGTCTTATCATTGTTGCCAACACCATGCACAGCCTGTTAAAGCCTTCTGAATACAGATTTCCAGGTTAAAAGCATCCACGATAAAAGGCATGGCCGCTTTGTGCAGAGCCGCCTGCCTTCTGTGCTGTCTCTTCACACGCTTGTGGTTCCTCCTCCATCCTTATTCTCATAATTTGCCGACCTGTTCTGTTGAGCCAGCGTATGTATGGTGCAGCCCACTGGAATGAATTCACGCGGATGTCCATCCTCACTTACAGTGACTTCCATCGAATGTGAATTTCAGACTGCTATTCATCACAGATTGCTTTTTGAATTCATGAATGGACAAGTGGAATTCATTTCCCACCACGTGTGACTAGTGGTTGCACTGCAGAAGATGTTGCAAGGCTGTGGCTTGCACTTCTTGGACAGGATGCTAGCTGGAGTCGCAGGGGCAAGTTATGTAACTCTGCATAGATCACTTTGGGCTGGAGGCAACGGAATGGACTGTGTATCCGTGGGTTGTGATTTTCAGTAGGTCTCTGTTTTCCAGAGTGGACCAAATGTTTATTGTAGGACTGTATAAAATTTGCAGGACTTTGCGAGATGAGCCTGGCCTTTTGCTTCTTCTTTGGCCATTAGTAATAAGACTAAAACGCTTTTTAATGGCTTCAACAAGCTTTATACTCGGAATGGAAAAACAACTCGAAATGTCACTGTATTTGTACCTGGAAAACCCACGCATAGCCTGCTTTATATTTTACAGATTTGTTCCTTTTGAAAGCTGGCATCTGGGTTCTTAATTTAGAGAGGATTTTCTTTTGAAAGCAAGCTGTGTTTAAGCTTATTGTACCTTTTTTTAAAAGGCTGCAAATTGCAATTACAACTTTAAGAGGGCTGCTGACCACTGCTGGACTGAGCTGCTGATTTTGCTCTAAGTTGCAGATTCAGTTTTACTGTAATGTTTTGTAAGTGGACTGTCAGAAGCACTCTGTGTTTTTGAGGGGAGGAAACATTACTGTAAAAGCTCATTGCATTACGTTGATTGAATTGCAACCTTCGAGGTCAACACAAGTGAATTTCGTTCATAATGCCCATTACTCAACTCAAAGGACAGCGCGTTGAGTAGGCTTGTAATGTTTAGAACATGGCTTAATGCATTATTAGAAGGAGAAGCAACCCAAATATCATATTTTATCTCATAATCTTCAACTGTTTAAACATTTTTAGAAAACACAAAACTAAAGCACTGACCCTGATGCTGTGCTTTTTGGTAGCGGCACTGACGTGCATTGGCTGGCATGGAAGGTCTCTGGCCTGTTTCCGGAAAAGGCTTTGCATCAGTGCAGCTAAAAGGCAGGTGCTAATCTGAGTAGCTTCCGTGAGCTCGATTAATTCTCCCCACTCTGCCCCCAGCGTTCTGAACCCTCCTCCTCTGGACTGAGGAGAGATTCACAGTACTTAAAGGTACAATAGGTAAGATTTTTGTGTTAAAACATTGTTATAAGACCATTGTAAATCCCTTCCTATCATTGAAAAAGGCTCACTGACATGTTGACTCACCCTCTGCCTGTGTTTATAGTCCTTAAATTCGGGTTTTAAAATACAGTTGACAGCCCGACACTCTGTACCAAAACATTGTATAACTGTACAATAATTCAAGCTCACTGGTTGAAAATTGGTTCTAATTGCCAAACCCAGTGGCATTTCAACATCAGCGTGTTTACAGAGAAAGGAGAGGGATTAACAGTGTTGTGGTTTGAAGGGGTTTGTTGCTGCTATTTCTCTCTTGACCATAAGAAGTCCGAAATGACCCATCGTACATTTAAGCCTGCCATCGTTTCTCTTGCTGTAACCCAGGGATGTCCAGACTCATCTGAAAAGGGCCAATGTGGGTGCAGGTTGCAGGTGGTCTTGATTGTGGAAGGTGATTATTCAGTTGAATGGTGTGTCATAGTGCCGGGCTAAAGCAAAAGCCAGCTCCCACCCCAGCCCTTTCCAGAACAGATTAGACGTCCCTGGGCTGGAGCAGAAATGACTGCTAAACAACAAGAGACTACTCATCCAGACCTTTTTGGATGAGTTCGGGCCCCCCTGCTGCAGTCTCTGGGCTCACACGCGAGTCCGGTTCTGAAGGGTCCGAGCGGACCTGCAGCCGGGGCTCCCGGGAGGGCGGTCCGACGGCGTCCGTTACGGAACGCTTGCGCCTCTGAGCCCCTCTGAGAGAGGAGGAGTGAAGTCCATCTGGGTCTTTGTTTTCTTTTTTTTTGTCTCTTACTTACCGCTCAGACGCGGCATCGAAGTGGCAGCAGTGGAGTCAGCTGGGCCCAGGCTGTTCAGCCCTGAATTGTGCCAGTTTGAGTAAAGACAAGCAGCTTGCTGGCGGTTCCTCAGATGTCTCTCAAACATCGCTTTCTCTTTCGTCCAGTATATTTCCCTTAATAGGTTTTTTGTGTTTTTTTGGTGAGTTGCCAGTTTTTACTGTGCAGCTCTGTTCCCCACTCCGACAAGTCAGAAAGTGAGAACTGGGCATCAGACAGCAAATTAGGCAATCCCCAAGGCTTGCAATCACACGTAGGCCTATTATTTAAAGAAATAATTCGTTTTTTATTGTTGCTAATTATTTAAATAATAGGCCTACACATGATCTCTCATCATTATTCTAGATCTTGCACCTCATCGTCTCTTTCTAAGCAGTCGGCTTATGTGGTTGCTAAAGAAGGAAAACACGCCAAATAACATCTCTGCAACATCTGCGGCAGCCGTACACCCTCAGCTTGTGTTCTTACTGACGGCGTCCTCACAGAGTGGCAAATGGCAAGGTTTTTTTAGGTATAGCTGTACACCTACATTTGATGCGTAATGGCACAAAGAATCCAACTGCTCAATGGAATATTTTATTGTTTTCGTCTCATTCGGGCTCTTGTTTGATGCCACGAAGCCTCCTCAGGCGTACGGTATTACTGTTCGAAGCATAGTCTTGGCAGTGCTTGCGGTCACAAGGTTTTGGCTCACTTTCTGACTGAGCAGGGCCAATTTTATGGGATTTTGCAGAGACAGAAGCCAAAAGTCAATCAAAACAGTGCTTCTGTGCTTTGCCCTCGTCCGGTCACATGACTGAATCATGTCTGTGCATTCAGGTGCCGGTCCAATGACGAGAAAACAAATGTGTTTTACTCAGTTATGTTGGAACTGTTCTTATTGAACAACATAAAAAAAAAAATTGTGACATGTTTATCTGACTGGTCTTTCGCTGCGTTTCTACAGTTGACATTTATTAGTGTGCTGTTGCATAATTTATGGTCGCCTGGTGTCTCTCTGTTCACTGAGCATTCATAGATTTTTGATAAGTTGTACTGACCAATATGGCCGGTGTCCTTGTCACTGGTTTGTGCTGATACAGATGGCCAGAGTGGCCGATGGCATTGCAGTTTAATCTGTAGCCCTTCTTAATATCGGCCCACGTCATGTTATTTGCAATACAGACTGTGTGCTTCCCTTAAACATGAAGGTGTCCAATAATTCACTGGCCTGGATCCGAGTGCTTTTAACTGGGGATTGGGTTATGTAATCCGCCAGAAGAGCAGTTTGTACATTAGCAGGGATTACTGCAGTATTTCTGTTGGAGTGCATTAGCTGTGTATTAGATGATGGAGTGCAGACTAATGCCCTGGGCAAAAAAATATTCTGGAATATGTATTTAATTGCCCGTAGTTTCGTTTTTTTGATAATGTTATTATCTAATGGAATGGATGATACATTTTTTTTTAAAGCCATTTGAAATAAAAAGACAAATAATGTAAATTGGAAAACAAAAAAATAGTGGAAAAAAACCGAGTTGAAGCATTTCAGATTGCGGAGGAAGTCTGGGGGGGGGGATGTTTTTTGTTTCAGTTTCTCCGTGGTCAAGAAGATTCGTATGAGGCAGCCATGAGTCTAAATTAGCATGTGGTCTGTCGTGTCCTTGCAGAGAGCGGAAGAAATGAGAGAAGAGAGAAGAAATGTAAATAAGAGCGTACTTTTAATCTTCTGAATTGTTGTTGGTTTCAGACATGACTAATGAAGATAGTAATTTGTCTTTTGATCGGAGGTTGAGACTGGGTTGCTGCAAATAGACTTCAGGCCCTAAGATGGAAGATTCCCCACACGGGGGGGTGGGGGGGGGGGGAGAAAGGCTTTATTTAATTTTCACATTGAATTAAGCTGGCAGGATCTGCTTTGGAGTAATTTCCTTCTGTAGAATCTGTGCAGGAAATGGAAACCTGCATGGCTGTCTTTCCCACTATATTGAGAGAGACCTCATTGTGCAGAGAAGGAGCTGTGTGCCTTTGGCTTCACGTGGTCCTGTAGCTTCAATAGCACAATAACTCGCTTGCCGACTTCCATTTGGGAACCAAGGCCCATGTGAACTGTTACCAAGGTAGCAGAATTGGTCTTGTAACTATGAATGAATGTGTTGCCTACTGACACTGAAATTCTCACACATGGCTTGATCAGGCCTCCAGTTTGACAAAGACCCATTCATATGCTGGCCAGCTGAGCTCCACTGATTATTCTCCATTCACCGGTTGGATGTACAGGAAGGAGGGGTGGGAGTATTAATCCTGGTTCAGGAGGGTGTGAAATAATTACTTACAATTGAGTTATCTGGTGCTCCTAGTTGATACCCGATATAAAACCTTTTCAAACATTACCATCTTATTATTCCACCAGTGTTTACGTCAAAGTCGATTGAATTGGGTTTGAGCGTACCGTAACTCAAATTAAATTGCATTTCATAAGCGAGCCACTCAAGAAAACGGCGGGGAAGGTGTGGCAGGCGAGTCCTTGCTGTCCGTTTGGAAATCCGGCTGCCTTGTTCACGGCCTTGAGTGCTGCGGCATTGTGCTTCTCCTCGGATGAGAATGTCAGGGCTGACGTAGAGCTGCAGAGATCTCTGGCACTCGCCCTGCTAGGTGCCTCACTTACTAACGCGTATTATTCTCATTTCTGTTAGACACTGAAAGCTACACGCTGACATGCAGATCTTCTTGGTACAACAGAGGTTTTATCGGGTGGAGAATCATTCAATTTGGCCAATGAAAAGAAGGGGGAAGCAGGAGGATTGAATATGATATGGGGGGTGGTCTGTGTGAATTCTTGGACAATGCACTGTTAGCAGGCCTTAGACCAGGGGTCGGCAACCCTGGTCCTGGAGAGCCGCAGGGTGTGCTGGCTTTCGTCTCCACCTTAAAATAAGCAACCGATTCAGACCCAAGAAACCAGGTGAGGTGAGTTAACTGTGTAATCAACGGCTTTCATTGATCAATTAATACCAAGTAACAACTAAAGCCAGCACACCCTGCGGCTCTCCAGGACCAGGGTTGCCGACCCCTGCCTTAGACAAAGACACCCAGAGAAAATTGGCTCCTATTGCTGGTAAGAGCTTGTGTTCACCCACCCACTGAAGACTACGGAAGAGTTTTTTATTTTTATTTTTTTAACATTGTGCACATGCCTTTCTTTTACATGCCTGGCTGTGTCTTTAAATGAGAAATCTTGACATGACTGTGCAAATGAAAGAACATAGAGAAACGATTCACTTGGCCCTATGGGACTTCATCAGCGAGGTTGCATGAATCTTGCCATCAGGAGGAGCAGGCTACTGGAGATATTACATAAGCAGTGGACTGAAGAGCCTAGAAGGACTTTTTTGCTGTGGGTATAATTTTTTATGAAGCACGTCGGGGTGACAAAAAACAAAACATAAAACAGGAAACAAGAAAATAATGTGCCAGAATGACAGGAAGAAGAAGATGCGATTGGGTTTTTTTGGGGTTTTTTTTTTCTTACAACAACAGCGAAAGTGCTTTGCACTCGCATATTACCGGGGCTTAACTAAAAATGTGAATGGGGATACAGTGGTGTCCAAATGTCTGAGACCCCCTAGTGAAAATGCTTCTATTTTGCATTCTCGTCTTATTTAATACACTTTTTCATTACAAATGATCATCAGCAAAACAATTTGAGTGAAAACTTGAATCTTTTGAAAAATGTACATGATTTTCTTTGGTATTTGGTATGTCCCCTGGCATGAACTCTCAAATTGTTATCACGGCATTATTTGACAATGTTCCAAAGAGCATCTTGTGTATGTTACTGAATGCTTGGCTTTTGTCAGTCTTCACGTGCCCCCATAAATGTTGAGGTCAGGTGATTGTGGATTGTGGAGCACTCCTTGCTCTTGTTTGGTCTCTGTCGAGTAGTTCTTGCAAAGCTTTGAAGTAACTTTAATTTTTCATAATCCTAAAGCTTTCTGTTTATTTCCAGGATTACCTGGAAAAACCCTTCAATGTGGTCTCAGTGTATGTCAGCCCATTGTCTGAATGGAAGTGTGGCAGGGTGTTCAGATGGTCAGATGACAGATGTGGTCAGATTTCAATGGTGCTCAGGAAGACTCCTGATTTTGGGTGCTACTCTCCTGCCATGTACCAAACATCCAGCTGTCTGGATTAGTGTTTATCCCATTCCTTGGTTCACCTGCGGAAAGGACCTACATTAATAAATTACAGACTACAGCTTAGGGTTTCGTAATATTAATATTTGAAAATGGAAATCCAAAATAGCCCTTCCAAAAGCATGGCGCATTAGTTAATGCTGAGGAGGAAACTAATACCTTTCACAGATTTTTCAGCTCTCCATTATAGCTGATAATGTAATGTTGCGGCCCCCGCCCTTTTAAGCCTGTTCCGGGGCATTCTCCGAGCATTGTTTTTATTCACACGTTACACACAGGTCGAGACCGCAGCATCGCCGAGCCATGGAACTGATACTGGTGCAGGAAGAGCAAGAGCAATAAGAAGAAAATAAGTGTGAAAACAAAAACAAAAGAAGAGCGGAAACTTTGAATCGGGCACGGCGTGTGCTGGGAAACACAGGAAGAGCGGTGCGGCTCTGTGGTCTGCACAAGTGCACATCGAGCAAGAGGCCGCAACTTCCAGGCTCTTCTCTCTCTCTCTCTCTCCCTCTCTCTCTTCCTCTCTCTCTGTCACCCTCTCTCTCCATCCCTCTCACTTTCTGTATCGCTCCCTCTCTCTCCATTCCTCTCACACTGTATCTCTCTCACTGTCACTCTCTCCCTCTCTCTCAGTCCCTCTCATACTCTCTCTCTTTCTCTCTCTCCATCCCTCTCACTTTCTATCTCTCTCCCTCTATGTCTATCTCTCTCTGTCACTCTTTCCCTTCATCCCTCTCTCTTTCTATATCTCTCACTCTCTCCATCCCTCTCCCTCTCTGTCACTCTCTCCCTCTCTCTCTCCCTCTCTCAGTCCCCACATCTCTCTCCATCCCTCTTTCACTCCCTCTCCCTCTCTCCCTCCCAGCAGGTGAAGTGTGCATCTGTGGCTGTCAGTGTAGATGACCGTTTCCTGCCCTCCGCGCTGTTTATCCTCTGCTTTCTAATCCTCGCATAATCCATCCACCGTCAGGCTTAGTCCGGAGTGTCCTGTACCTCTTCAACACCATTTAGTCTGTACTTAAGAGATCATTCCTCATATCTCCCTGCACCACATTTATCATTTTCCAAGCTTTCATATATTTCAATGGGTTTTTATGTATTTGTTCGCCAGTGTGCAGGTGTAGGAGGGATCTGTGGTATCAGTCTGTCTGAGAGGATGTGAGGGCAATAGGATTTTAACCCAGACCTTGCATGGCCCAGAGGCTGTCTGTGACCAAATTAAACAGCGGCGTTGAGATGCTAATGCTGTCGCAGCTCAGCGCATCCCGTTCCTCATTTACAATCCCAGACTGCACTGGGAGGTGTTGGGAGTCACGCGTCTGAAATCCATTCCAACCACCGCCCCCCACCAGAGAGTAGAGAAGGTATTCTAGCTCTGTACTGAGAAAGGGCCCAGTTACCCCCCCCCCCCCCCCCCTCCCTGTCCCCCTAACACAGTGCCAAGTCATTTGAGCTCATTGCTCCTGGGACGTTAGCATTGCTAACCATCCAAACTCACTCTTACTTGGATGTTGAAACTGCAGAAACATCCAAACGCACTCCTCCAAGGATAATAACGTTGCAACTTTTGTGTTCTCCCACTCCTCACTCACTCCTCTTGGCCTGTATTGTAGCATCACCCCTCACTCTTTCCTGGGACATTAGCATTGTTCTAGGCCTGTAACACGTGCCCACACAACATCCTTCAACAGATTGTCTTCTGCAGGGCCTGCTGTTTTGTTTGGGTGTACTTAGCTGTCTGCCATTTTGTCAACACTCATAGTAATCAGTTTCATTTCACTGCAATGGTTGCTCTCCTGCTGGGGTTTTTTTACGCTAGCATGCTGTTAGCATTGCAGCATTCAGCCTGGCTCACTCTTTCTGTCTGAAATCACCGTGCCACACCTGAAATCACCGTTTCCAAGATGCTAGCATTTAAGCTTTGCCATTAACACAAGCTGTCTCTTCCCAGTATGTTTGCGTTTAATCTGAAGAGACTATCAGGCAAACCCTGATTTGATGAACGACCTCATGATTCTCCACTGTCATTTGCGGAATTGTTTGACAGCATAATTGAGATGTTCCTATTGCAGCTGCCATTTTTCAGTTACTACGAATCATTAGAAAAGAGGAAACAAATCTTTTATCTGCAACCAGTTTAGTGATTCAAGTGATGAGTGTTACAAATATGGATTATTCCATTAGGATTGGGCCTGCGGAAGGATTTCAGGCCAGCGGGAGCAGTAGTTTCCATGGCTGGCTTGGGCGGTTGGGGGTACGCTGTGTACCTTTGACCAGCATGTGTTCGCTGCTCGGCAGAGCACGGGAGTAACCGCAGGGCTTGTGATCGGCCTGCTGCCAGAGAAATGGCAGTGTGTGTTCATTGGATTGGGCCCTTGTCCCACTGGCCATCCTCCAAGCCCGGCATTGACCTCCTGCATTATCTGAATATCATGGAGGTAAAAATAATTTTCGTTTTGATGTCGCTGTCCTAAAATGTACTCGCTCCTTTGCAATTCCCAGTAGTAGATACCCCCTTGTGACTTAAACTGTGAATTCCCATGCACTAACAGATTGTTTTCCTTGCAACAACTTTTCCTTTACTGGGGCTGAGTTCTGGTTGTTTTCTGCTACAGATAATTTATGCTGCTTCTCGTATTTGTTTACCTTTTTTAACGTTCGTACTTTGTACGCTCTGTGCTTTGGAAAGGCCCTTCACAAATGTATTATTATTATTATTATTATTACGTTTAATGCAGAGATTGCAATCTCAGTGTTATTGTTTTACTGTAATTAAAACAGCCAGGGAGTGGTGTTAACAAACAAAGCCTATGTCCTTAATTAATTAGTGGAAACATCCATTAGGGTGAGGTCTGGTTTTGTGAGTAGATTTAATTTGTCTTGACTGGTGAGAAATGAGCATTTAATAAGAAGGTACCGAACAGCAGCATGTTTTGTTGTAATTGCAGGATGGGAAGAAGGTGACACAGCTGTATAGACAACAAACACTTTGTATTTTTATCTTCAGGTGTGCCTGATATACACGTATTCAGTTCAGAAATCTCTCACAACTGACAATTTCTTCAGGTGAAATGAAATTATAAATGAAATTCCGTAAAAAATAATTTTATTAATCTCACATGGTTTGCAGAAAATTGCTAAATTATTGCACTGCAATAAAAAATGGTTTAAACTCTGAGTAAAGAAATTCACAATATGTGAGTATGTGTTCGTAAATGCATTTTAATGGACATTGACATCAGAGTTGCTAGAGCGGAGGATTTTCTCATGATATTTTTGTTAATCCCTGAGGTTAGTACCAGATGAAAACTCTATGTGTGAGTCAACAGAAGGTAGGATGTTTAAAACCAACCATGGAAGTCTGACAAATTTGTGAGAGTAATTTGAATATGGGGAAATTTCTGTGGGTGGAAAAGAATTGCACTCATCTCACCTGTTAATGTTGATTGGTGTGTGTGAGTGTGTGTGAGTGTGTGTGAGTGTGTGTGAGTGTGTGTGTGTGTGTGTGTGTGTGTGTGTGTGTGTGTGTGTGTGTGTGTGTGTGTGTATACGTGTCTGTGTGCGCTCTGTGTGTGACTCTGAAGTCTTGCACTGAGACCTGCTGTCTTATATTTCATGCAGGAAAATAGAACTGAAATAGTGAATTGAGTGAATCTGTATATGGAGATTCACTGCTCCCATGGTCAATGTCTCTCTTTAATTGGCAGTTAGAGAGACATGATTCTTGGCTTTCCTCAGAGCCATTAACTCACTGAGTGAGCAGACATCTTTCTCTATAATTCGCATTTGTTTGGCTCAAAGGTGCAGATGGAAATGTCTAGACAGATTGTCAGCCATTGTTTTGGTGTAACTTATCCGGCCAAATACAGTTTTAATTGACTGCCCTTGCTAGGTTTCAGTTTCTATACATGCATTCATTAGTCGGAGACATTTTTGTGTATAATTGTAATGCAGTATGCGCTGTCAGGCTTTGGCCAGAAGACTCTGCTCAGACTGTGTACTTCAGCTCTCCCTGCTGGAAAAAAAACTGCTCAAGCTAGGTTTTGAAACAGCTGCTAGCTGGTTGACCAACTCCATACTCAACATTGTACATTGTTTGACAAGCTTAAGCTGTGTTTTGAAACAGCTGGTTGCTGGTATTGCAAGATGGTCATAGCTGGATTTTACACCAGGGTTCTCGTTCATATTATTGGGTGGTTCTCAGGAAAACTACCCCCCCCTGTCAAACTAGCCTGATATTCTTTTGTGAAAGTAAGGGCTCCTTGCACTCAGTAAAGACAAAAGAAGTTGAATTAGCACGTGGGCTGTAGTTCATGTTTTGAGCAGGAGCTATTTAGCCACTTTACGTAATCAAAAGCTTGTTATGTACGTGTTTATTGGAGCTTAGGTGAGCTGCTGTTTTCTTCAGAGCCTGAACTGAAACTTGGAGATGCATTTCAATTAGTAGGGACAAGGTATTGCCTATGGAATATTAAGTTTTACAACGGTTTTGTTGTTCAGTTGTTGTTCTCTGTTGTTTTTGGCTGCTAGATCGTAATTAACCACAAGGAGCTGTGTTCATGTGATTTCGAGTACTTCTCACTCTGAACAGAAGGCATAGGATTTCAGCAGCATTTCTCTGTCCCTGTACAAAACGTCACTCGCCATGATGAGCAGTTTGAAGCCAAATGCGAACTGACTCCCAGCTGATTACATACTGCGTGTCATTCACATGGCAGTTTAGGCTCACATTGACCAGGAATGATTGAAGCCTGCAAAAGCAAGAGCTTAAAGAAAATGGAGGCTATAACGGTGACAAGTGCTTCTGCCTCATGTCCCGGTAGGTAACCACATCATGGAGAGCCCCCTCCCTTGTCTCCAGTGTACTGTACACGTCAGGCAGACACCTGCTGAGGATGGTTTCTGTTCCTCTTGATTGGCTCACTTGCACCAGGCAAGGTCATTTGAGCACAGAGAACTATTTGAATCCAAAACAATTATGCATTTGACCCAGGTCTGCTTGCTACTCTGAGACATTCTTCCAGAAGAGCTCTTCTTCCATTTTGTGTCTTTCTTCAGGAGTCTGTACGCTTCTCAGCTGGTTCTGCTATTGCAATGCCCCCCTTCCCCTCCGCCTGATTGGATGGTGGATTAGCTCCTATTGCTTCTTGCCCATTATAGCTCCAGCTCCAACCTGGGGTTTCTGGGGGCTGGATAGTGTGAAGCCCTTCACTGGCTCCTGATCCTAAGCCTCCTGCCTTATTCAGAGATTCTCCCTCAGCTTCACCTGCGGCACTGTGTGGGCGACATGGCTCAGGCAGTAAGAGCAGTCGTCTGGCAGTCGGAGGGTTGCCGGTTCGATCCCCCGCCCGGGCTGCGTCGAAGTGTCCCTGAGCAAGACACCTAACCCCCAAATGCTCCTGACGCGCTGGTTGGGGCCTTGCATGGCAGCCAATCGCCGTCGGTGTGTGAGTGTGTGTATGAATGGGTGAATGGAGAAGCATCAATTGTACAGCGCTTTGGATAAAGGCGCTATATAAATGCCTGCCATTTACCATTTACCATTTACTGTGTACATTTACATTTTAGTCATTTGGCATACGCTTTTAATCCAAAGCAATTTACAAGTGCATAGGTTCTTCCACAAGTTAAAGCAACACATCCATAACTAGTAAAAGACACATGAAGTGCTGTTCTACACATACAGTCATAAGTGCAATTCAATTTATTTTTTTGGGTTAGACAAGAGGGATAGGGATATCGGAATGGGGGGGGGGGGGGAATCAGGAGGTAGGACTATGGTACAGTTTGAAAAGGTGTGTTTTTAGTCTGCGTCGAAATAGGGGCAGGGATTCTGCTGTCCTGACAGTGGTAGGCAAGTCATTCCACCACTGAGGCACCAGAGCGGAAAACAGGCGTGAACGTGCGGCTCGACCACCAGGTGCTCGTAGTGTACAGCCTGGTTTCTGCACGGTGGGGGATCAGGCAGGATATGCAGTGAAAAGTATGCTACATGGATGTTTCAAATGACTCATTCTTCTCATTTTTATGTGTGCAACTCATTTAAGTAGTGACCACATTTCCTGGTGGACCGTGTACACAACGTACAGCAATGGCAATTACAGTCACAAACGTAATTACGGTACGACTTAAATACGGAACAAGTCAAGATTTTCTCAGAATAAGTGAGAGGGTGTGAATTTAGGCTGTTCCGGGGAAACAGGACGTGTGCTCACCCTAAATTTAAGATGTCTGAAAAATGTCATTAACAAAAAAAAAGGAAGCAACTTGCCACTGTACAGCATATCTCGCCTAACCCCAGCCCAAAAACCTAACCCCAGCCCATACTCTAGCCCCAACAATGCCTATTGATTTCGAATGGCATAATTTCCTCTAAAATGTGCATTTAAGGCATTGATTGGCCATCAGCTCCCGTGGCCTCGGCAGTGGAAGCCGTGTTTTAATGGTGTGAGTGGTGGGGGAGTATTGACACTGGCTCAGTTAGCGTACCTCTGTACCTGCGCTGGGTCTCAGACGGGCGCTAAATCACTCTGCAGCTGCAGGGCCTAATGGACCTGTGTTCTTAACTGACACATAGTCGTTCCCTTCCCATTTTGAGGGTCACTCCCAACCCGCCTATCGAACGGCCAGAACAGTTCACTGGATGGATGGCTGGCTTCAAGTGCAGCCTGGTGATAAATTGCCGCGCATAAGATTGCCTTGCATGCAATGGTCTGCTATCGGGTCTGTGGAAGCCATTTTTTGTGGATCCATGGTCAGCTGGGATGCAGGTACTGAGAAGTATGCCTGTTTTATAGGGATAATAATTCTGGTCTGGGCCTGTACTGGCTGATTGGGTCAGTATCAGGTGCCCCTCCCCCTCCCACCACCATCCAATTCCCCTGCTTTGCACACCCCCCTTTCCTCACTGCTGTTTTAAGGCCCGGACACACCAAACCGACGGTCGGCGTCGGAGCCCCCGGAGCCGTCGATGAGAGAGCTCTCACCGACGTCCGACGGCTCCGACGCCGATTCAACATGTTGAACATGGAGCCCTCCAAAACACGCCGACGGAGTGTCGGGGCGTGCGGGACACACCGGAAAGACTCGGCCGACAGGGCGCCACCGACAGCCGACCGTCGGTTTGGTGTGTCCGGGCCTTTAAGGACTGAGTGAAGTTAGACATGCTATCCTTCCGCTGCAGCCTTTCTTCCTCTTTACCCAAATGTACAGTTTGGCCTCTCAGCTCAGGAGGACTGGGGGGGGTGGGTTGGGCCAGAGAGGGCCCCATTGTACACATCTGCTTTCGATCAGCTCTGAGCCTCGTTCTCTGCCCCCTAGAAGCCTCTTACTAACTGTAAACTGCACCTGTGCAAAGCTCAGTGTGATAACGGCCCTCTTCACACAGCCCGGTAAAGCCCATCCATCATCCCCTGCTGTGGCAGAGTGGATTTTACATTCTGTGTGTACGTGGTGCTGTCCATGTTCCTCTCTGTGTGCTCTTCCAGCGCATGGCTGCAGTGCTGGCCCTGCTTCATGTCTTTCTCATAGGTGCATATTTATTGTGTCATCACTCAGGATGTGCTAGCAGGTGACATTCCTTTCCTCAGTGAATGGCTCTGGTAATATAATCCTGTGCACAGACACACACATACACACACACACACACACACACACACACACACACCACACCACACACACACACACACCACACCACACACACGCACACACACACACACCACACACACACGCACACACACACACACACACACAGACAAAGACACACACACAGACACGCACTACACACACAGACACACACGCAGACACACTCACACACCACACACACAGACAGACACACACGCAGACACGCACTACACACACAGAGACACACACACACACACAGACACGCACTACACATACACACAGACACGTACTACACACACACACACACACACAGACATGCACACATACACACAGACACGCACCACACACACACACACACACACACATAAACACTCATGCACTACACACACACACACACACAGACACTCACACACAGACATGCACTACACACACAGACACACACACGCAGACATGCACTACACACACAGACACACACACACACACACACACACACACACAGACCTTGTATTCCCGTGTGTTTGTTTGCATTTGACTTCGCTACAGTCCAGGATACAGTATCCCTTGACAGCCACTGTATTAATGAAAACATTTATCAAGGGCAGTGGCTGTTAAATAGCTTGCTTTGCCATGGAAGTGACAAATCATAACTGTCACTGTATTGCACATACGCCCATACAGACACACGTACACACACAAACATATGGAAATGCATACACATTCTACACACAAACATACAAGCACATACCCAAAAGAATTGTGTATTCTTTTGTTTCCGTGTTTTATTTTATTGCGTCTTGTGTAATAAAAGAAAACTACAGCATTAGTACTGCAACTTTTTACCTGTGCAAGGCATTTTTTTCAGATGTATACACATGAAAAATGTCCTGCTACTTCATTAGTTTACCCTTGAAGTCAACTTTGCATTGTGTGTTACCATAAACTGTAAAGAAACATTTATCTAAATAAATCACTCTCCGACTGAAAAGGTTTCCTTGTGTTTTATTAAATGTATTCATACACAGAGGTATATAGATGAGCTTAGTCAAATTAGTCAAATTGACGAATTAGGAAAAACCACCATACTTGGCGACAGTCTAGAATATTGATCAAATATAAATGTTTTTATTTGGAAGGGGTGGAGCGGTTTCTTAAAAGCTTGCTTCGTTTGTATCGCTCTTCATCCATCAGTGGCCGTGCCCTGCTGTGGCTGCCTCTGTGGCTCTGTGGCTCAGATCTGAGATAATTTCATTTTCTCTCGGTCTGATCCACAGACAACTCAGGCCCCGGGCCTGTTCCATCCCCCCTAATTCGCTTCCTCGCAAAGTAACTGAGAATACGATTGTGCCCTCCCCCTGATGTAATCACAGGAGAAACCGAGGCCATTACCCTCACGCCCCCCCCCCCCCACACACACACACACACTCACACACGCCCCCCCCCCCCTCCACACACACACACACACACTCACACACGCCCCCCCCCCCCCCCTCGACACACACACACACACACACACACACTCACACACGCCCCCTCCACACACACACACACACACACACACACACACAGTGTGTCTTAGTGCATATTGAGATCCATGTTGACAGGAAGTGCGGATGCAGCTACGGATGCGCAAACCTGCTGAGTCATCATCTCACGTGGAATTAATGCTTTATGTATGAAAACAGATGAACAGAGCATGACATGACGTGACCAGTACCCACAGGTTGACCCCAGCGTGACCCTAGTCCACGTTAAGGGCGACATTAGTGGTTTGCCAATTCTCTGCGGTGGACATGATTATTGGTTCTGCTCTACCTCCAATCCGTCACATCCTCCCCATGCCTCGTGACCCCCATGGGAGAGAGAACTTCCTTGTTTTTGGGATAAGTACCTGCATTCTGTGTGAGCCCAGAGATTAATCACACGTAAAATAATTCATGGGGATCTGTACTCTATACAATAAGGCAGGATACCATCTCTAGTAAAAATGGGTTTACACCTTTGTGGTCTAAAGCCTTCGTGCTTCACCCAGCAGCCTTTGCATAGTGGGGGGCCATACAGTACTGTCTGGAGACCCCGCGGTACTGCCCAGAGACCCCCGCTACTGTCTGGAGACCCCATGGTACTGTCTGGAGACCCCATGGTACTGTCTGGAGACCCCATGGTACTGTCTGGAGACCCCGCGGTACTGCCCAGAGACCCCGCGGTACTGCTCAGAGACCCCATGGTACTGCTCAGAGACCCAGCACGGTGGTCGCCTTCATAGATCCAGTCGTTACAATCCGTTCCGGACAGCAGTGCACGTTACAGGGACAGTAAAATAACTTTGTTTGACACGGTGCTGTACAGTAAAATATTTTCGTTTCTGCTCTCCGCCAGCACCAGAACCTCCGGAAGCACCCGACAGCCCTTATCTATCAAAACTATCAAAGCTTTATACTGCTCGTTGAAGTCATCTTCAAATAACACTATCTTTTTTCAAAAGACAAAAAGGTATTTCTGTATTATGATGTACTAGAATTCTGATATAATAGTCTCAGATTTTTTACAGTAATGAAGTGCATAACTCAAACCTTTGGCTGAATTGTCTCTAAATCCTGACTAATGTGTCCTGGCCTGTCAAGCTGCAGGAGCCACTTTGCTGCAATATTGAAAGCTTTAGTTATGCATCCCCTGGTGTCAAGATAATGAACCTTCAAGATATTATTTCTCTATATATTTCATTTGGTCAGACATAACCAGTACACCACAAGGGAGTTTGATGAATGAATTCTTTTTTAGTTCATTATTTTTTCGTTTATTACCATTCAAACTGCCTTTTCAACACACTGTACCTGCAGCAGCCAAACACTACTTCAAAACCTAATCAGTTGAGTAAGTAACACAACATGTTTCATATATATATTTTAATTTAATCAATATTTAATCATGTAGCTTAACTGAGAAATCAATTCTCTACTGCACCTAGGGGTTGTATGGAGACGGGGTTAGTAGTCTTACAGAGCAGTGACATGCTGTTAGTGACACATAACATTTGTGCACATAACCTGAACTGAATGCATGCTTGTTTGAATGTAGAACATACTACATACTACAAGTAGGCTGTGCACAGTATGAAAGTGATTCTGCTCATCCTCTCACTGTAAATCGCTGAAGAGCTTCTTCACGCGAAGCTCGTCGTGGAAGTGGGAAGGGCTGAGAACAAGGGTCAAGAGAACAACCATAAAGGTGATTATTTTGAACCAGTTGCCCCTGGTTTTGAAGCTGTGTTCTTTGTCAAACTGAAACTATGGGACTCCTCTCACTGTGCTACTCTGATGGACAGGTCTTACATTTGTACATTACATTACATTATTGGCATTTGGCAGACGCTCTTATCCAGAGCGATGTACAGTTGATTAGACTAAGCAGGAGACAGTCCTCCCCTGGAGCAATGCAGGGTTAAGGGCCTTGCTCAAGGGCCCAACGGCTGTGCGGATCTTATTGTGGCTACACCGGGATTAGAACCACCGACCTCGTGTGTCCCAGTCATTTACCTTAACCACTACGCTACAGCTCTTGTAAGGTGACAGGTCGCTGACTCGCTCGCTGTGTTCCCTCCCATAACCCACACTGGGCCCTCTTCCTTTCCCCCACTTTATACCTGTTGAGCTCGTGTGGAGGCAGCACCGTCCAGGTTGCGCTCTTTTCTGGCAGCTACTAAAGCAGGTGTCTCATCAGTCATCTTGGAGTTACCCAGCTCTGTTATAGTCTGTTCTATTTCGGGCTCTCGGATGAATTGCTGCACTGTGGTGAGCGTCTTAACGCTCCTTTTCCCAGGCACCCTGCTTGTTAGGTTTTATTGCCCCGTGGACTTTGATCTGGGCGGTGTGAGATAATAGAGATCTTCTGATAGTACATGGAGGAGACGGGTTTCCCTGGTACACTCTGTTGATCAAAGGTTCGCCTCTCTGTAAATTTTCGCCATTTCTAAGGCATTGTCCTTGGGTGTGGAATGTATAAATATGACCTGCAGCGATAAAGTCATTTACCAAGGCGGGAAAGCCAAGCATTCTATGTAACCAGGATATATGTACAATGAATCATTTTTCCTGTTATGAAGTCTACAGTTTATCTAATTGCAGGCCTCAGACTCTGGACTTTGGTTTCAGTACATTGCGGACCGGATTTTGTCCATAAATAATGTGGGAGTAGATATGTCGTGAGACACGAGGTCTGTGCTCCTGATACTCCTGTTTGATTTTCAGATAAAAATATTTTTTCAGAAACACGGTGGAAGATCCTCGTGACAGACAGGCCACCCCGGTTTTGCGGAGGACTGAGATGACAGCCAGCATGAAGTCATCTGTCACTTTCTCACAGGGGGCTAATTTTAGCTCCCCGCCCGTTCTGCCGTGTTGCCCGTGACACGTCTCGTTGGCTGTGACGCGGCGTGGAGAATGGGGTTGGGAGGTTTGCTGTTTATGCCCTCCAGGGAGTTCGTCTCCCGGGATCAGGAAGCCGTGTCAAAGACGGATACGTCTTAACGCTCTGCGGGGTGTGATCACATCAAGGGCCTAAGTCCCTTAAAGATGTCTGTGTAATGCCATTAACTCGGGGTCAACAGCTGGCCTGCTTTAGTCCGTCTGGGTTTGGCAGAATCCATTCACAAGCCTACTGTAGCTCACACACAGGAAACTCTGAAAGCAGCCTGTCATCAAAACATTATATTCCTCGCCCTCAACTCTAGCCATTCAGACCGGTTCTGTATACAGTATGATGCCAATTCTGTGGAAGTGACCAGGCCAGTGGGCTATAGCTACTGGTCTAGTAGGAGTTATGTTGCAGCTACTCAGCTGATAAGTTTGGCCATCTTAGCTGCATTTACCTTTTTTATTGGAAATTTACCCTCATTTTGATGCGGCGCTGCACTTGCTGGTTACACTATTCTTGTGACCAATTTTACAGTGTTAACCCTTAACATTAAAGTTGAACTCACTGCTCACTGTTCACTTCTCACTGCTGCATTGTTAGTTGTAAATAGGCGCCTTCATGTTTGTGCAAATACAGGGATGGCTGAAAAAAAGAAAGAAAAAAGGGAGAGAACAGAATCTACTGTGTCACTCAGAGACATTTTATAGCCCTCTCTTGCCGGTTGGAGGCCCATGTTGACATGAACTCTGCCAAAAGAAATAGCACAAAAGAATGTCAAAAGAATAGCACCATTACCATGGAGGAAACTTAATTTTCTATGAATTTATTTCCTTGTGGGGATTGTATTGGGCACTCCCACTCACTCATACAGGGGTATAACTCATAGAATGCTGTTGCGTGTACGAAGTGCTCTGTTGGTGGCAACAAAAGCTCCAGCAGCTTTGTGAAGCCTTGCAACAGCTCCTGCCCATTTTGTGTGTAAAAAGAAACCCTTACTTGGCCCTTAATTGGCACCTTGGTATTGATTTGAATATGCATGAAAAATGCATATACATATAGAAATACTGTATATATCTGGTGCAGAACAGTTAATTGAATTACCAGATATCAGATACCTGGGTCAAATACATAATTGTTTTCGATTTAAATACTTTTATGTGGTTGATCGATCTTGCTTGGTGCAATTCAGCCAACCAAAAAGAAGTCGGGGTTTGCGGTTTTTGAAAGTATTTAATTGGTTCCAATGAACCAGACAAGCTCAGTAAAGCATAGAAAAGTATTTGGATCCAGAACAATTACATACAGTATTTAATCCAGGTCTGGTTAACCTGGCTGTTTTTCATTAATTTCATTAATTAATTCAATAAGTTTTGGTTGGCCAGGTACTGCTATAAACGAGTTAGGTTGCGTGTTCAAGGGTGTTCACAGTTTCCCTCTTCTATCTAAAAATGAGAATTGATGGGGGTGAGTATTGTGATTCATTCATCACCTGTTCAGACACAGCTTTTGGCTCAATTAGCCTGCCCTGATTATATTTGCGTGAACGGTTCATATGTTAGCATGAAGCTAAATAACATCAGGAACTGAGTAAAACATAAGGTCAGCACTACCAAAGCATCTGAGGAAACATGGAAACAGTTAATCCTATTTGTCAACATTAACAACATTAGTGCCTGTTTCTTTCCCCCCTGGCTTTTTTGATAAGAGACATGATACGGAGTGCATTTCATTTTAGTTACTGAATATTTTATATTCTCTATTCTGTTTCAGCTAATCCAGGCACATTGGTGTGAATTCACACAACTGAATGCAGACACTAATGTAGTTTCTTTCTTTCAGCTGTGGTGATGCTGGCTCACAAACTTCTGCAACTAACACTTTGCGCTACATGATGCAAACCCACCCCCTTCCCAAAATGTCAGAAAATTAACCGTCAAACCTGTCCTGTTGATGATTTTTTTAGGATTTCATTTTTTTCGTGTGGTTCAACATAACTGCAGATAACCCAGATTTACAAGATACATCTTCTTCTCTTATTCCGAGTAAGAATGTGATCCCACCAAAGGAAGCAAGACTCTCTGTTGAGTGTAATTACAGCAGCTCCCTGCCAGGCAGAAACTAGGCCAGTTTCTAAAACAACCCAGGGCTGCTGACAGTAATGCACTGTCTGTGACTGTGGGCTTCACAGAGGCCGCAGAAGGCTGTTTTTTTCCCCACTCTCTTTGCTTAGCTGGGTGGTTCCGATAGGTCACAATCCTCCGCGAGTGCGTGAGCCGGAACGCGCGGGGCACACTGAGGCCTTTGTGCCGAGTCAAACAAAAACAAGTTCTCCAACAATGGTTTTTACATCGCTGAATTCCTCCTTGTGGGAGAGGAGCGACTCCTCCCTCCTGCCCTGCGCTCTGACCCCTCATCCTGCGCAGACGAGGCCTGCTGTCGGTGCTCACGCTGAACGCTGCCTGCTCTCCCTGAACGCTGCTCACGCTGAACGCTGCCTGCTCTCCCTGAACGCTGCCTGCTCTCCCTGAACGCTGCTCACGCTGAACGCTGCCTGCTCTCCCTGAACACTGCCTGCTCTTACTGAATACTGCCTGCTCATCCTGAACACTGCCTGCTCGCCCTGAACACTGCCTGCTCGCCCTGAACACTGCCTTCTCGCACTGAATACTGCCTGTTCGCACTGAACGCCGTCTGCTCGGCTTCCCCAGGGCGCTGGCCTGGCTGCGGCAGCGTACGGCTTTGATAACCGGGTATAAATAGACTCTGAAGTCACACGTCCGCCGTCACCCTGACACCCTGCTAACACCCTCGTCATCCGGGTCGTCCCGCAGACGGACAGACCCGCGCGTCAGCTGCAGACGCAGCCCTCGCTGTCTGTTCGGCTCCTAACAGAGTATAAAACATTTTTTAATACACGTTCCAACGATAAGAGTCTTATTTTGGTTTATTGTGAGAGAAGTGGTCATCTGCCAAATATAAACAAACAAGATTTCTCTTCTAACCAGGAAATCTACCGGTCAGTGGCGTGTTCAACTGCAAATGCCTCCTACATGTACTTTGATTTCTGATTGTTACTTCAATCAGTTTAAAACAGTCATGTACTGTATCTCAATCTACTACCAGGAAACAAATTCATAAGGGCTCATGGCCCCTTATATTTTAGGGAGGCTGCTTTTGGCTGGCAGATGCCGGAAACTGAACATGAAATGACACGTTTGAGTTCAGTGTATCTGGTGTTTCTGCAGGATAAATGGAGGTAACATTGGGAGACAAATCAGGAATGTTAGTGTTGCAATTACATTCTGGCTCTAGGGCAGTTAAGAGAGCCCTGCGGAACTATTTGCTTAGGAACTGCTGTGTGCAATTGCATTTTTAGCAGAATGTGCTATGTAGTGAGAAAGAGGGCAATAGGCCATAGTCGTAAGATCCTGCTTTTCCACACTCAAGAACAGCTGAAACCAGGGCCGTGGGTTAGCGTAGTTCTGCCCAGGCCTGCGTGTGGTGTGAGTGGGTAAGTATCGGTGTGTGGGTGGGTGTTTGTTTGTGAGAGTAGGTGGGGATTGTTTGCTCTTTCTAGGAAAGGCGTCTCTCTCTAGGCCTGGCTAGAGGCGGCTCCTGACCTATGCTCTTCTGCTGGGTGGAAATTGTCGATGAATTCACATCAAATGGGATTGCGAGCATTAGGATAAATGCCGCTAATTAAGGTCACCTTAACGACCCTGGGCACCGGCCCCGTACCTCTCCTGTTGGTTTGAGGAGCGCCTTGTTTGGATAGGCTCCCTTCTGAGCTCGCACCGACCTGAGATTTCATTAGCTGCTCAGGTTAATGCCATTCTATTTAATCAAGCTGTCTCCTTATTTCCAAATAAGCTGCCCATTTGACGGCAAGGGACCTTTTTTTGTTCTGCGATGTGGCTGCTTGCGCCTTATTATGATTACACCCATGGTTGTTTCATGGCAATGCAAGAAATGCATTGCAGACGTTACATTGGAACAGCAGTGAGAAGCTTACAGGGCTTGTAACTGAAAGGTTGTACAGTAGGTTTGGTTTCTGTAGGTGTATACTGCAGGTTTGATTTTGACTTGTTGAGCAGCTGTTATATCCTTGGGTATTTGCTTTGGTCAAACCATGCAGCTGTATAAATGGGTTGTATGTAAAAAAACGTGTTATCTTTGTAAGTTGCTTTGGATATGTGAGTTCCAGCTGTTGGCTTTCGGCTGAATGGCCTACTACATACCTATGTTTGACAGGATACTTTTAGACATATGCTTAAGATTTGCTAATTATTTTTGCAAAACTGATGTCAACAGAACAATTTGTCTCCACACTGCCAACACTGGCTACTTTCCTTACCTGGCTGGCTCCTCACAAATGTCGGGAACACCCTGGATATGAGCAACTGCTAAATGCTGAAATATAATGTGACTACTGTATAATGTACATTTCAGACATTCAAAGCCATTGTAATATTATACTTACATTTGCCAGCTATAGCAACAACATAAAGCAGCACCATGAGAATGTGTGACCAAACATATGTGAAGAAAATGTTGGCAACTCAAATCATTAATCTTCCAAAGTCTATTTTTTCACCCCACTGGAAACCCCTTGTGGAAACTTGTAATAATCGAAACGGAACAGATGAAACGGATTATGTAAGCCTGTGTTAAATTTGCTCTCTCTGTTGGAGTTGTGCACCTAAGTGTTTTTAGCATCTAAAATGGTGGAGAAAACAGGAGTGGAAGGGGCTGTTGTTTTCTGTGTTTTCAAACCCCCTTGGTCTGCGCTGTCCCCCTGGGATTTCTCCGAGGGGAAAAGAGACACAGAGAGACATACAGAGAGCCACACAATTATTTATCTCCCTCTCTCTCTCTCTGGCCTGGGTACATAAAATAACAATCTCTTAGCAGATGCTCTTATAAAGAATGACTTACGAAAGCAGAGAACATTGGTGTTAAAGTTTGATATCACCAAGGAGGCACAGAAGACCCAATTATAATAAGTAATTGTAAATGAAGCTGAACAAACCAGCAACTACTATTGTAAATGACGATAACTACCACAACTATACCTACGATATTGGCCCTGTGGGAAGAAACAAAGAGATTAGCCAGTCAAGATGAGATTTTCACTGCGATTCAGGATTTCTTTGTGCAACGTATGTACAAAAAACACAAGAGAACAAAAACCCATGTTCAGCAGGATTTTAAATGATAGAGGTGTGTGCAATGAAAATAGCAGATACTCTTCTAAAGACTCTTTTCTTGAGATGCATCCGGTAGTTTTGTAGCCCAGCTCGCCCCCAATCACCCCATAAGTGATCACTCCACTCTGATTTAGTCTTACAGGCATTCATATTACTGTACTGCACAAACTGTACTGTCTTTCTCTGTCAACACTGGTGAAAAGGGTCAGTGCAGGGGGGGGTGTTTTATGCAGTTGAGGTAATGAAAAGTGTTCATTTTCGACTTATTAATCACAGAAATTATAGCGTTCATTTAACTGTTCTGTCAGCTCCACGGTCCCAGAACGCAAGTGGATCTTAGATTGATGTGTGGATTTCTGGAAAGATTTGCAGTGCAAGTCTGACTAGGTGAATCAAACCTTGACAAAGTAGCTACAGTTCACAGGTGGTTTGGATGATTTAACCTCAAACCCAATAAGTGGCCGGATCTAACTCACTATCTCCACCCCCGGTTCTACCACTCTGCCAATATTGCCAGCAGCATAGACCCTTGCACTGTACTGTTTTATAGAGCAGGGGGACAAAACGCATGTTTTACAAGATTAGAATGCTTACTTGCTGTGGAGAACACGATAGTCAACGAACCGTGTGTGTGTGTATATATGTGTATGTGTGTGTTTGTGTGTATGTTAAATTTACATCAGGAGGAGCTATGTTTACATTCATCAAATGCTGCAGTGTTAAAGAGGCAGGGAGGCCCTGACGGTTGGAGGTGTGCTTTTTTTGTGAAGTAAACGCCCCCAGATCCACTCTGCCCTGTGAGAGCTGCCCTCCACTGCACCCGGGGTAGGAGCCCGGTGCTGACGTCTGTTTGGATAGTGCGCACAGGGTCTCAGTGGAGGAAGCCCCTCGTTCGGTGGGCATCGATTGTTATTTGAAAACAACACAAGGGAGTAGTTATTACTCAGCCTGACAGTGGCATTTGTGCCGCAGCTTTCTGTCACTCTCCCATTCCGTATCATAGCACCGGCTGCATTTCTGTTCGAGGATATATAAACGTGCTTAATTTTCTTTCGTAGCTAAATTCTTTCTTCTTCTTTTTTCCCAGAATACCCATTCCTGGGATGAGTCACTGAGCTTTACATAAATCTACACTAGCGTTTTTCCACATTTAGTGAATCGCTACACGTTTCTGTGCAATGTATCAGAAGAGCTGCAGTGTTTATGGAAAAATGCTATGAGTGATACTGGTTTCTGGCTGTGTGTCTGTGTCTTTACCCGCCGTGTCTGTGTCAGGGCTAGGACGAGCTCCACGGCGCTCTCGCCCAGGCGTGCGCCACGCACTTGTCTGCGTGTGGAATGCGCGACAGCGCCAAAGGGCTTATCCAGAGGGGGGCGATGGGCCAAGCAGCTTAACAGGAAGGGATTGATTAACAAAGACTGCGCAATGCACAGCGGTGCATCTTTTCAGGAACTGGTGGGACGTAAGGCTGAAGAAATCGCGATGCTGTGAAACGACAGGAGCCAGTCTGTCTGTAACGGACTGCGGGCTGATTCCGGTGTGAGATTTGCCCGTTCCAAACCAGCGTTGCGTTGTAACACTTCAGAAAGTGTGAATTACAGGTAACAGGCATATTCTCTTGCTGCCTTCTTTCCCATCACTGATGTGTCTTGGGCATATGCTTTTAGTTCCTTCTTCATACCCAGTTTCCTCCTTTTCTGAATCATATGGCACATTATTCTTCAGCCTTTTCTTAATAAAAAGCCTGTTTTTTGAAGGTCCACAAACCCTGAATAGCAAAGGAAAATTTCTATAATGGCTATAATTCCTATAATGGCTTCCCCCCAAAAAAATAGCTGATTTGCTCAGCAGTTCTCTGATTAGCTTTGACTACTTTCATTAACGCCGTGCTCTTTTCCCTGGTGAAGGCTCTGGTCCTTGACTCATTGGTCCTTGGCAGACTCTTGTATGTGCAGTGCACTGTTAGCTGTGGTAAGAGTGTTTTTTTTTTCGGGCCCACGGTATTCTCCTGTGACTTAGCTGAAGGTGAGTTGTAATTGCTTCCTGTAGCAGAGCGGTTGTGTTCTGCTCTTGTGTGTGTGTGCTGTTTCAGCACATGGCTGCAGTGCTGGCCCTGCTTCATGTCTTTCTCATAGGTGCATATTTATTGTGTCATCACTCATGATGTGCTTGCAGGTGAAGTTCCTTCCCTCAGTGAATGGCAGGCAACCAGTAGTAATAAGTAGTAATATAATTGTGTGACCACACACACACACACACACACACACACACACATGCGTGCATACATGCACACACATACACACACACACTTGTGCGAACACATACATACACGCATCCACACACGTGCACACACACACACACACACGCCTGCATACACGCACACACATACACATACACACACACACACACACATGCGAACACATACATACACACACCCACTCACATACATACACCTTTCATACTTCTCTGTACAAGCTGATAGCTAGCAACCATAGAGCATTTATAGTGTTTCCAGGTGAGCCCTGGATTCCAATGTCAGTTATAGTTTATGAATCCCAACATATACCATAACTGTGTCATTGCATGATGTGCAGTGCCAGGATGAATACTTATATTTATTCTAGTGGAACAATTAATTCAGTGTGTAGCTCTCTGAGTTTGTTCACAAACCTGGGAAACGGGTTTTAGAAAGGAAACTTTGCCTAGCTCGGGGCATACAGTAATGCACACTGAACACTGTTGTGCCTTTAACGAAAAACCCAAAGAAATCTGGCTGAATTGAAACCATGAAGACAACTGTGACCCACTGTTGCAACTGTGACCCACGTTTTGCTCCAGAGCCCTGGCCTTTACTATTTGGGAGTAAGTAAGTTATATATTAATTGTATAGCACTTTTCTAAACCAATGGTTTCAAAGTGCTTTGTAAATGCTAAATTTACTTCCGGAGCAGTGTACAATTGATGCTTCTCAAGTCACAAGTGCGACTGGTTGCCATGCAAGGCAGGAGCATTTGGGGGTTGGGTGTCTTGCTCAGGGACAAAACAAAACATAATTAAAAATAATAATAATAATAATAAAGCATACTGATAAAGGAAATACAAGATCAATAGTCAGGGAATGCAAGAGTAAAAATGGCTTTTTAAAAGTTTCTTATAAGTGCTAGTGGAGTCAGACAGTCTTATTGCAAGATGGAGACTATTCCACTGTGTAGGAGCAGGAACAGCGAAAGTGCACTCTCCCTTCAAATTAAGACCAGCCCTCGGGGTGACCAGCAGACCGTGGTTGGAGGACCTCAGGGACCTCACACCAGTGCAAGGAGGCATCAGCTCGGCTATACAGTAGGGAGCTTTTCCATGTAAAGCCCTGTATGAGCCCTTGGAGCTCATAATCTCTTTGTTTTTATTTTTCATTTTGTGGGGCTGATTATTAGTTACATTGGGCAAATGTAGTAATGTCATGACTGCCCCTATCAAGCCCTAGATATCTCTGTAATGAAGCTCTTCAGCTAATGCCTGTGACAATAGGTAGTGGTACAATTGAGGGAAGTGGATGGTGGTTCAGTAAAAACAACACAATTTGTCATGCCTTTTATGAGTATGCCTGTACAGATGTATAGGGTGGACTTTCTGGCCATGAGACTACTGTTGCAGATGGAGCCTGTAATGATACAGGCGAGCGTCAAGTGTGTGGGGCTGTTCAGCTCACCGCTCCCTAATGATCCTACTGGCTCGTCACCCTGGGCTGCAGCCCCCCATCCTGACCTCTGACCTCTCGCTGTGTGTGTGGGGGCATTCGGTGATGAGTTCGGGCAACCAACAGGAGGAGCGTGCAGCTGTGGCAGAATCCACTCTCTAATTGGAGGAGTTGCAAGGCTGGGCTGATAATTGGACAGGCCTGAATCGCACAGCTGACAGCGAGTCCCCGGGTTCACAGAGAACGAGATCTGTGCACACGTCTCTCCGGGGACAAATCAAAACTCACGCGGCAATAAAGAGAAATAAATTAGCAAAGCATTGCGTGCATCCGGACAGGTAGAGTAAGCGCGGTTACAGCGTGGTCATGTGACCACTACTCTACTCTACAGGGAAATGGAGCAACAGGAAGAGGAACAGCCAGGGCCTCTTCTGCTGACCTGGCATGTTTATGTTACGTTTATGTCACTTCCTGTAGAACAGTGAACATAGAGCACTTCCTGTGTGTCATGTTGCGCCTGTATGAGGTAGCCGGAACTGTCTGTGTCAGTCAAAATGACCATGGAAATAGCTGTGGGCCGAAATGATGGTATGCTTGAACAACAAAACAAAAAAATCAGCTGTTTACCACTGTTCTTTAAACACATCTGAGGTGTTACACAATATAAAATGGCAGGCAGTAACCAAATATGTGTCATATATCATTCAAGGGATGCATTCTAAGATATTGTTGCAGTAGAGGTCTACATAAATCCTTCATTTTAACTGCTATTTTGGTCCTTGGCATATATGTTATGTTTGAAGGAATGGGATGTGTTTATGGGAGTTGTTTATGGATGCCTTTACACACAATCCCATTATGTCAATGCCGTGTATCTCTCCCAGACTACTCGTAGCTGAGCTTTTCTTGCAGTGCTTTTTGTCAAGTCTTACTTTTGGAACATGACTCCAAAAGTATATTCCAAACCTAGTGTCTGTAAACAAATGGTAAATGGTAAATGGTTGGAATTTATATAGCGCCTTTATCCAAAGCGCTGTACAATTGATGCTTCTCATTCACCCATTCATACACACACTCACACACCAACGGCGATTGGCTGCCATGCAAGGTACCGACCAGCTCGTCAGGAGCATTTGGGGGTTAGGTGTCTTGCTCAGAGACACTTCGACACAGCCCGGGTGGGGTATCGAACCGGCAACCCTGCGACTGCCAGACGACTGCTCTTACTGCCTGAGCCATGTCGCCCCCAACAATGTCGATGGCGCAGTCTCTCTGCGTAAGAACCCAAGTGGTTCTTGGAGTAAGGCCCTATGAGAGTCGGGAGGGAAGAATCCAGCGCGGTTTGAAATGTGTGGCTCTGCATATCCTCGTAGCTGGCTCCCTGCGGACGTGCTCTCATATCTGGCCCAGTATTCTCATTGTGCCTATGCAAAGTAACGCAGCTATCTAAATAAACAGCAGCTGACCTCGTAGTGCTAAAGGAATGCTAACCAAACAGGAAAGACTTCCCCTCCTCTATACTGTACATCTGTGGACTAGCTCAAACCTGCAGGGACACGAAATGTGTACTTTTATCTGTTTACCAGAGGATGAAAATGCTCTTGGGTTTAATTACCATATCGTTTGCACTTAATCAAGATTTCTCTTGCGGACATGGGTCATGGGAAGTACATGCTTGTGTGTGCGTGTTTGTGCATGTGACTGTGTGTGTGTGTGTGTGTGTGCATATGACTGCGTGTGTGTGTGTGTGTGTATGTGTACAGCTAAGAGTGCAGTGGTCACACCAACTTCGCTCTGTGGGTTTCCTGGACCAAACCCCAATCAGCACTCAAGGCCACTAAACCACAGGACCTCTGTCTCTGCTCTCTGTCTCCTCTGTCTCTCCTCTGTCTCTGCTCTCTGTCTCCTCTGTCTCTCCTCTGTCTCTCCTCTCTCTCTCCTCTCTGTCTCTCCTCTGCCTCTCCTCTCTGTCTCTCCTCTGTCTCTCCTCTCTGTCTCTCCTCTGTCTCTGCTCTCTGTCTCCTCTGTCTCTCCTCTGTCTCTCCTCTCTCTCTCCTCTGTCTCTCCTCTCTGTCTCTCCTCTCTGTCTCTCCTCTCTGTCTCTGCTCTCTGTCTCCTCTGTCTCTCCTCTGTCTCTCCTCTGTCTCTCCTCTCTCTCTCCTCTCTCTCTCCTCTCTCTCTCCTCTGTCTCAACTCTGTATCACCTCTGTCTCTCCCCCTCACCACGTCTGTAAGCCCACTTCTTCCATCTCACCGCATTTGAGCAATGTAACTTTCCTGAGACTCAGACTAAACTAATATTAATCTTGAGAGATCTGAAAACCTCAAAAAGTCCACGTTATGTAAAACTGAGCATAAACATGAGTAGTTCCTAGCCCTTAAAAACCTGGAAAAAGTACAAAGCATTTTCCCCGCTTTATTGAAACAGCACAAATGTCAGCCGGGTAAGTGAAGCGAAGCCGCGGCTGTGTTTAAGCGGTTGTTATGCGCGTTTACACACAGCCACTTACTGTGGTATTTCCTCTGCTTGGAGGATAACAGGCACTGATAACAAGTTGTGTCTTCCCCTCTAGCCCGTTCCTCTGTGTTGCTCGCAGTCAGGAAAATAGATTTTATCACCTCACTTCCCTCAAATAATGGCACAATTACAATGATATAGGATAGACATAATAGATGTCCAACATTTTCAGGAAATCAACTTCACGAAGTCATTCGTAGTCAAACAGTGGCTTCTTTTTCCGTGCTGTGTTATTGTCTTCAATAAAATAACCAAGCAGGTGCATTTCTTGGTCATAACCTGGAAGTTCCATCTTTTCCTCTGTAATAGCTCCGGGTGGTTATTTCCGATACGTAATTGACCCCGTGCTCTGGTGTGAAGAATGGAGTCATCATGGGGTGTCATTTCACGGAGAGGGTGGGATATGTGAAGTTTATGATACAGCCGTCTGGAAAAGTGCAGGGGACTCTTGCAATCTCCCCATGAATTGCCCTATGGGAGTCAAGATCTACATCTTACGCCAAAACATCATTTAGCACTCCTCCACATAATGCTGAGAACACACCATTCAGCCCAGCAATGCTCGCCTTTTCCTACCACTGAAATGTACCTAATGCTTTGTTTGCCTAAAAGCAAAATAGTGTCTAGCGCCTAACACCATTTCTATAGTATAGCACAATAGTAAACTGCCACTTCGCTAAATCATTTGGAAGTAATTCAGCTAAAAATCATTTAAACAGAAGCTGAATGTATTAAAGGCGCTAAAATGTATTCCTCTGTCGATAAAATAGGGTATAAAATAAACAGTGTTGATTAGATGTTTTGTACTGAAGACAAAATGGCTGTGCATCATCCTTCCTGTACACATCCGTAGGTGCCCCCTCCCCACCCCACCAATGACTTGCTCAGACAGTGAGTACATTGCCATGAGACACAGCACCTCTCTGCTGGAGAGAAGTTTGCATTAGAGGGTGTTTGACCGGTGCAAACATATTTATTTATTTTTAATAAATAGTGTAATGATTGTCTCTCACAAAAGGACCCAAAAAAAAAAACAGACGGCTTTTGCGGGTGAAGAGGTGAGGAGGGCAGCCAGTTTAAAATTCCTCTCCTCCGTTATCTACAGCTCTCTTTTCTTTTGATCAGAACAGGCAGCACACCAGCCAAAGGGCTCAGTGAGGGATATACCTCCCGCAAAGGCCGAGAAGACTTAACATTGGCTTAAAGGTGCTTAACACCAATTTAATGGGCCACACTGAGAGTGGGCTGGCTTTCTCCTTCCTGGCTTGGTACAGCCGGCGGTCACAGGGCAAGAACAAGCTCTGAAAGATGGTGAGCCAAGGCTCCCAGCCCTGTGGTTTGTGGTGGACCAGGCTCTGGAGTCTCTTTGAGAGTCACGAGAGGAAAAAAGCCTGAAACCATTACACGTGTGTATGTTGGGTGGTGCTACTGTAAGTCTATATACAAAATATAAAATATAAAGTCTATATACAAAATATAAAATATAAAGTCTATATACAAAATATAAAATATAAAGTCTATATACAAAATATATCGTGTTTATGACTTATGTGTATGAGTGAGTACCTACTGAGTGTGTTGCGTGCTGACCTATGTTTGAGAAGTGAAGTCATGTGATCATGGTTAATGAGGGTATTGCATTGCGTCCTGTTGCACGGGCAAAGAAGAGGGGGATGTGTCTTAACTGTATGAAAAACTGGCTGATTATCAGATCCATTCCAGCCTCTTGTCATTATTGTATGATGAATAACCAGGCAACTAAAAAAATGAATGCTAATTTTTTCTTTATAAATAAGTGGAATGACTGTTGCTTTTCCTCTGTAAAATGGACATAATTTTCACATACACATATATTTTTTGGCTGGTGTTTAGCAGTGCCCCATCATTCTGAAATAGATTTTGACAGTGAGCTACATTATGAAAAGGCTTATTTTTCTGGGGGGGGTGGGGGGGGTGGGGAGGGGGTGACTGGTCTGAGGCTATTATTGCACTAGAAGCATGCAGAACATTTGCCTTGGGTGTGGGGAATGGGTGGGGGGCACAGTACCATCCCCCATGGGGGAAAGAATGTATCAGATTTGTGTCTCACTGAATGTGTTTGACCGCACGCGTGCATGTGTACATCTACGAGGGAGTCTGGGTGCGAGGCCCTGTGTCTAAGTGAGCTTGTTGTGACGTCCTTTTGAGGCGGTCGCCTGACGCCGACCAATGAGAATGCACTGGGCGCCAACCCAAACTGTAACCTAGTAACCTACGGCCCACTGTGTGAGCTCACTGACCAAGGCTTACTGTGAGTGTGTCACAAGTGGATTCAGCGGTGAGTTATGTACATATAGCTCCGATGTTTGGCCTTGTGTACTATACATTACAGTACAGTCATTTAGCTGACGCTTGTATCCAAAGTGACTTACTGTTGATTAGATTAGCAGGGCGCAGTCCCCCTGGAGCTATGTGGGGTTAAGTGCCATGTTCAAGGGCCAATAGCTGCACTGATCTTATTGTGGCTACACCAGGGCTTCAATCAGCAACCTTCTGGGTCACAGTCACGTAACTTCACCCCTACTGGGACCCGGAAGGTTTATTTGCTAATCCTGCACTGGATTTTCAACGCAGAAAAAGGAGCCACTGTTTGACTATGAAATGTTGGATTTTCAGAGCCCAGTATTGCACACTGTCCCAGTATCTAAACATTAGTGGTGTGGTTATATAAACTTGTGCTGAAATGATTAGGATGGATCATTAAGATCATTGAAGAGATAATGATCTGAAAGTGACACACTTACAGCGGTGTCAGGTTTGCAGGTGATTTGCACTTTGCACTTGGTTGTACCTCGTCTGCCAAGTGACTATAATATAACTTAATGAAACATATTCGCCCAGCTTTTCATTGCTGCTCCGTCCAGACAGCGGATTCCGCTCACTAAGTGTAGCATTTGATTGGAATTAAAACAAAATTAATGTGGGGATATTGACTGTAAATTGTAGACTGCAGACTGTAGATTGCTTTCCCATTGATCCTAAGATCAATTCTTTATTTTCTCCCTCTACATTTGTATTTGTATAACTGTGGTCATCTTAGACACTTAAGTCTACTGTGAGCTTTATCAGGCAGGTCCCCTGCCTGGCCCATCACAGTCTCCATGTATACTGAAGCTGATTGGTGAATGTAATGACTCTGGTTCTTTTGTCCATACTCATTTGGGAAGGGTGTTTCAGGCAGTGGAGATAGTCGTGGTAGTTTAGTGGTCGTCCGTGTCTTTATTGGGGTTTTGTTAGCCCCCTGTTGTGCTTGCTCGTCACTGTAGGCTTACATCCAAGCTCATTGGCAGCCGATGAAACGGTTTCTGTATCATTACTGTTTTCACCCCGTGTCCCCTGCATTTTAATATGGCTTTGAGCAAGGGGAATAATGATGAGTCATATGACATTCATATATATATAATGTTCTACTTTTTGTAAAGTTCTCAAATTGTTTTCTCTTTAAATTATTGAATTATGTAATTTGTTGCGCAATAGATTATCAGAGATTGTCAACCAATCAGCCTGTAGCAGCAAACGAAATTGCCCTTTCCTGGCGCCTTATACAATACATTGATTCTCTGTTATTATTCTGAATCAAAAACTGAGAAAAATAAAAATGAGTCACACCTTCCATTGATAAGAACATGGAAAAACACCTCCCTCTCGAACTCCCTCGATAACTGCGTGTTGGGTCTATCTAAAGAGATTGGTACAAGGCTGGAGAAATGCAGCTAATCTTTCCCTTATATTATTTGAATTAAAATTGGGCCGTATTGATTTCGCTTTCAATTTTACAAACATTTAAAAGTCTGAATAGCCACCCATTTTTGAAGGGTCATATCTCTGAGGTTCTAATGCACTGTGTCGATGAGTACTTGATAGAGAAGTAGGGTATAATGGATACTGCAGTTTGAATAGTAATAATGTATTGTTACCAATGTGTAAAAAAAAAAACGGAACGGAAAGCCTTCAGAACAATGAGATTTCAGGCCCTGCAGTCCTAAAAATACTCAGACATGTGAAATAAAGAACGGCTATTAAGCTCGCTGATGATTCAGTGAAATATGCTCATTAAACGCGTGTGTATGTAGACTGTGTCTCTGCCTCGGGAAGGGTGGGTCAGGGCTGGGGCCGCGTGGATGAGTCTGAGAGGCTGGCCTGTCGTTTGTGCGTTTGCGCCAGAGCTGTTGATGCCTCACCTGCTGGCCTTCTTTCCGCCCCCTTCCAGAAGGCCCGGCTGCGTCTTCCTGCCCTGCTAGCGGCGGCAGAACAAGTGTTCGCGTCTTTCGTTGAGTGCGTTCTCATCTCCCCGTCCTCGCTGAACTCCCCTGAACAATGCGCTCCTCCTCCGCCTGCCTCCACTCGACTGCAAACTAGATGAATTCGACCTGCCGCGGATTGGGAGGTCATGTTGCGTGCAGGAGCACTGTCAGAATTGTGAAATCCAGGACCAAAAACTTTTTCATCCCCATATGGTCATGTCAGCTGCGTGCTTCTGGGCAGAAACCTCAGGGTTTGGTAGTTAGTTGGTTTGGGGTGAGCAGGCCCTAATTCATTTTGACTTCCTTTTTTGAAGGGGGGGGGGGGCAATAAAATCAGTATTCTCCTAAGCCTCTTTGTGTCTAAAACACAATTGCTTTCTTTTATTTGACCTTTTCCCTCCACTTTCAATGGAAAACTCCCTGCTCACAATTTAACAGCTGCTATTGATTATATCGTATTCTTAAACACCGATGCCTAACACTATGTTAACATGTAGATGTGGTCCACACGAACCAGGAGTGTGTTCCCATGTGACAATTACATCAGACATACATAATTTATCAACATACAGTGCCCTCCATAACATTTGGGACAAAGACCCATCATTTATGTATTTGCCTTTGTACCTCACAATTTGAGATTTGTAATCAGAAATAGCTGACAGCTTGCGCACC